>NC_134710.1:99950972-100020972 GCF_043290135.1 Rhipicephalus microplus
TCAGCCTAAAACTATGACATTTTCTATTGTGGCATATCTAATCCACGCTGCAAATATTACATTGACTTGTTTCAATTTACCCAAGTTACTATGACGTTAATGCTGCGCAAAAAGGACGAGTACAAGAAAGTGCACAACCACAAGTGCTTGTGGTGTTACCTTTTTTTGCACTACATTTACTCCATAATGAACCAGTACCAACTCGCTCACCTCTCCGTTTTGCTTTACCGAAGTCATGTCAAGAAAAAACGTAGTACAAACAACGCATTATCAGAACTGCGCTGATTTTTTAATGACATCTTGGGAAATTAGCCAAATATTGATCACATGTTTGCTTTATCGACCCAATATTTTCCAATCTTAGCACCACCTGACACAAATAACACAGGTAATTCAAGGACAGCTCACTCACCATTTTGTCGCCGAACCAGCAACTGCCGGGCCCTTCAACACTCGCGAGATAACGATGCATCGTTCACTGCCAGGAACCATCACACGATTACCGTTCGCACAACTTCCTTCTGTCGTTGATAACGTTCGTTGCTGCTTGTGGATTGTGATATCGAGAAGGTGCTCAAAATGATTTCTTTTCTCTAACGCGGTCGAACGCTTCGCACAAACCTCACTGCACCGACTTGGTCCACGCCATGTTGGTTTGTGGGGAACGGCCTCCCCATGGCGATGCTGACTACGTCACTCCTCGAATAGCCAATGAATGCCAGTGAGTGATGACCCGGAGCAATTGGGGAGCATCCATCGAGACAAAAACGATGCGCGGGAGCATTTCCAGAGGAACCACGGAAGCATAATCAATGGATTGGCCCCGTTTTCCTCCGGTTTCACTCGTCCGGCGATCACCGGATGAAAACGGTGGAAAACGAATGTATTCGCTCCGGTACAATCCGGTTTGAGTTAGGCCACCTGAGCAGAGCGGGAGCATGTTTCCCCAATTCCTCTCAGCTGGGCATATTTTTGTTTACAGTGTACCTAATAACACGTTTTTTTAGTAAATGCTCTGTTGCGTTTAAATTGTAAATGCGACGCTCTAAAACAGAAACACTAAAATTAGCTTATACTATAAAATGATTAATTCTAATGAGTACTTATTTCATTTCGCAGGAAGAGGTTGGTCCTTACACGCAAAAAGAAAAAAAAGTCAGTCGTTCTTTTCTTTTAAATAGAAAGTTCGTCGTGAGATCAGCGGTGGTACATCTGTTGTAACGTCCCGCATGCCATTGTATTTGTTTGCTCGTGTCAAGGATGAGGCAGACCTTGAAGGTTCTCAAGAAAAAACGGGACAACACCTAAAATGCCGTAAAATGGTGATGTCGAGACGGCGTCGCCCCCTGCTCTTTTTTTTGTTGTTGTTAAATGCGTAAGCATTTAGAAAGCAAGTCACGACGCCACCGTAATAAATGCATTGAACAAAACATAACTGATGGCAGTGCCCGGTTTCGAACCCTGGCCTCCACACTCCTAAATGTAGTGTCTTAAGGACTGGGCTGAACAGCCTCGCTTGCAGAACGTGAATGCATCTGTACACCATATGAACGCATTGTACCGGTGAAGTATAACACTATCTATGAGGGCGTCGTTGAATTTTGCAGTGGTGGAACAACGCCCTCCTCAGCACAACATGTAAAGGCGATTTGGAGGATTGTTCTCTTCAGGAAAATTCCTACGCTGCGAAAATTTGATACTAAGCGCACGTTTCAAACACGGCGTTATTGAACCTTCCGCGGAGCCATCCAAAAGAGCATGAAAAATACCGTGCCGTGGTGCGAACGTCGACTACAAAGTTTGTCAACGCAAGCTACCACTAAACTGCACTCTTGCACATAAGTTTTGCAACTCGCGAAAAAAAATCTGCGTTGATGTCAAAAATTTCTGATCCCCTCATGGTGAAGATAAGTATAGAAGGAAATTCGTGCATTAAGTATAATGTTCGTTCTTGAAACTTGTAATGGACGACTGAAGGTTGAGCGTGACTTAAGTCACAAGTATTGAATTGGTTTCTAAATTCGGAGGCCAATCTCTTCTTGCTTTAAAGAGTAGTCTTCCTTGATATCGTGTAAGAGTAGTTTACTATTATGGCTAACGCACGTTTTCGCTAGATGGGGCTTTTATTCTATTATGCGGGCAAACTGGCATTTCCATTGTTCTTATTGGAGAGCTTTCTTCCTCTTTGTCCTCTTTTTGGCGATTAATTGTACGTGTTGGAGAGAGAGAGAGAGAAAGCATGCTTGTGGTGTGCGAAAGATGTAATCTGGAAGCAATACCCATTGCTCTTCTTGCGGTCGCACTTCAGGGTGGAAGGTTCCTTCCATGCCTCGAGAGTGGAAGATGCTCCATGGACTAGACGTAGTGTTCTGGGCTCCAGGTTTCGGAGCATCTGGAATGAACAGAGCGCTCGACATGACGTGAAAGTTCTTGACATATAGCGTAGCACAAACTTTGAAAGACCACAACAAACGGCAAAGCCAGGTAGAAAGAGAAATTTCATACGAGAAAAAGAAAAAGAAAAAGAGCAAATAGACGCGTTTTAGCTGGGGCTCACTTTGCACGGAAGAAATACTTAGAATGAACTAGATTGAAGCACAAAAATAATAAAAAAGAAACTTTTTCAATGTCCAAGCCTAGAGAGTAGGGTGCGATTAAAATATTTTGAGGGATGATTACAAAAAGCAGCAGAAGTGACGTTTAATTAGGATGAACGGTGTCTCGAAGTGCCCGATAGGCGATTTCGCTCACTTTGCAAAAATGGTGAGACGTGGCTACACTGCAAGCGATTCGTATGTCTTACTTATACTTCTTATCACTCGTACTTCGTATATTTGTTAGCATTCTTATTATCATCGTATACTTCTTATGATTGCAACAGTCTATTTCGGGTACTTATACCGGTTTTGGTGAATCTCATTTTTAAATTTTTCGTCCCCGCACCAAAAACATCACTTTCTGTTACAGCAAAAGGGTTTCGATGAAGCAAGCATTGTGCAACATATTTTCTTTCCATTCACCTGTACCTAGAGTTCACGTTACGGATAGAGCGTATGCAAACCTTCCATTGTAATTATTACCTGCGTTCTGCTCGTAACAATACATAAATGTCTCACTGCATTCTCATGCTCAAGGTTCGCTGTTCACCGCACAAACTAAAAGAAGGCTCGTACAAAAACATTCAGATCCCTAAACTTGAACGACACCTATGAATCGACTAATAGAAATGACAAAAAAATAAAATAAAGAGTGACCACTTGAGTCTGTATTGTCAAGCTGACAAAAAAAAACATCAGTAACCAGTGTTAAATACAAACGCCCTCTTTTCTGGCGGACAGCTTTGTGCGTAGCCTGAAATTAAGACACGTGTAATAATATTTCTTGACTTTATTGAGGCTGTTGCCCTTTATGACTCATAAAACATGAAAAGTGACTGGTTGGTTCCTTGAAAAAGGTCCCGTAATAAAATAAGCCAATGACGGCATCACAACGTCATATGTCGTCAATATTTGTGGCGTCATCATGATGTCACTGCGATGTCACATAACGTGGCACCACTTCATGACGTCATCATGACGACATCGTCACTTGGTGAAAGGTGGGCCGTTCTCAGAGGCACTTCTAAACCCCGAAAGGTGCAGAAAGCTTCCAATTCTTCCGATCTTGGAGGCAGTGAAAAAAAAAACACGTTAGATGCAGATACTCCGGGAGGGAGTCATTAATGAAATTGACTGAGAATATGGCTGTTTCATTCTAGTCGTGGTAGGTAAACACATAAGGGACAGTGTGACCTTTCTCTAGCTTCTGCTTGCTGTAAATATATAAATAGTTTACATGTAGCCCCTTTTTGTGGGTACTTAACCAGATCGAGATAATTCTAATTCGCATGTTAGCCTTTTTCTTTGTTCAGTTATACATTCAAAGAGTCCTCCAGGTTTCGCACTCACCATGTATGGTGCCAAATTCACTGAAAACATGGCGAAAGAATCTCCTGGTTGGCGGCGTGGTGGTGTGCTTGTTGTTCAGTTGGACCACAAAGAAGCGCTCGAGTAGCTGGAAGTCGTGCTCCTCGCCTACCACGGGTGGCCGGTTCTGACGCTGCCTTATCGTTTCGTCGTCTGAGTTGCAGTGCTTCTGGAACCTGAATGCCGAAAGCAAGCTCGAATCAGCCGCTACTCAGCTTGTGAGACCTATGGCGCCGTTTATGAAGAAATAAAAAAAAGTCCGGCAGCATTTCAGCCTGTGGCGCACTACACAAGTCAATGGCGGCGTGAAAACCGATAAAGACAAGCGCAGCATGTCACACTGTCGGTAAGGCTATAACGTGAGCCTACTGCACGCTTGGTAATACATCTTATTTAGCAACCGCGGGACCAGGCTGCTTTCAAGAAGTAACAAGCTACACATCAAATTACCTTGACGTTTTCAGGAGACGGCATTGTTCCTTGAAATTTTGTGCAAATGGGACAAGGAGATTTAGGCTGTTTTATGTCCGGTAATCTCGCAATTCCTATGGCACACGCCGTGACAATATGATAGATTGGTCGTTTATTCAATAAAGAGGCCATCGCTTGCAGTCTTTGTCGAAAAAAAATGCCCGAAGATCAGCGAAGAGGTCAAGTGAAATGATGAATGAGACTTCTGACGTGTCCCGCGGCGCACGGTGGGCGCCAAGGGGCATGTTAAAGATAATCCGCGCAGGCAGACAGTAAAAAAAAATTAGATTGTTTCCCGCATAAAAACTGGGGTTCTCCCTTAGTCTTTTTCTTCATAAGCGCTGTGCAGTGTTTCTATAACGCCGCTCTGGACCCGAAGTTAAATTTCAAAGTTTGCACAAGCATTATCTTCAAGCGATTTGCAATAATTTTATGGATATCTCCTGTTTCACTGAATGAAAGTTAAATAAACGGGAAAACGCGGAAATGCACGAAATGAGTCATATTGAGTTTGTAGACGTTGAATGCTAAAGTGTTTTGAAGGAAATTTTGCTGCTAAGAAAGGACTACCAAAATCATGAACCCATGGAAACTGAAACAGCTGTCTGGGTGCGGGCTCACATAATTCGTGGGGCTTTTATTTAATGTAAGAAAAGCAAAAAATAAGACAATTAGACAGCTTAAATATAGATTAGAGTGTCTAGTACCAGTAATAGCATAAAAAACTAAATTAGGCCACTTTTGGCTTCTCTTTTGTTCGAGTTTTTCCACTTGAAGGCATGACCATAACTGTGATTCGTTGATTTACGTAACCCCAGAATCGAACGACGAGATCAGGTTGGTTAAGTGGATGAGGAAATAGTAGACTGAAGATAACCTCGGACTGCTCGAAATCGAAGTAACGTTACATTAAGCCTGGCAAGTGTCGTCTTGTTTTTTCGTTATAGTACAGTCTATATGCATAGCTCCAGACAACTCTAATTTTTTTTTCAGCTTTGATATGTTGAGAATCGGAATTGCGAGAGCCCGCCGCGATGGTGTACCCTACGATCAGAAAGACGTCAGTGCATTTGTGTCCTGCGAGAGAAATCAGTATGTTGTAAGTGGGATGTAAGGCACGGTTCTCTCTCATTTCAATCTCTCTTTTTTTCGTATTAGCCTCTTTACGTCATTTTCTAAATTTGTTGAAGTGCTTCGTCTAGCGTTGACTTTGTGTAAGCGCAACCATAACTGTGACGCTGATAAACGAGCTAGGATCATAAGTAATCGGGAATAAAATTTATACTTTATGTCTCAAATGATATGGAACTCATCTTTCGCTATGGTGGTGTAGCGTTTACGGTACTCGGCTGCTGGTGCGAAGGTCGTGGGTTTGATACCTGTCGTGGTACTTGCATTGCGATCAACGCGAAATTCTGGAGATTCGTGTCCCACAAAGGTAGATGAAAAGCAAGAGCAGAAGCTGTTCAACGAAAGTTCAGGCAAGACCCTGACGCCCGCTATACCAACGCGGCCAAGTATCCACCCTGAAACACGTGCGCTATCAGCGTCGTAGACTCTCAAACATGAGAGTAAGCGTTGGTCACGGTCGAAGGGACGCAACTTAGACGCAGCGGAAGAAGTGGCAATCGCTCTCACCACCACCACATGTAAAGAAACCACGGTGATCTTCACTGACTCGCAAGCCGCTTGCCGAATTACGTGAAGGGCCGCGTCTCAGTCGACACAATTAACACCTTGAACCGGCGAAGCTCCCCCTTCCATATAAATGCATAATCTGGGTTCCTGTACACGAAGGTCTAAAATGAAGCGGCCCATGCCGCTGCCCATGAGCACATCAGCCGGGATGCCCTGGGACCAAAGTATACCCGATTCGTGGTTGCAGAGATGGATGTATACGCTCGGCGACACCTTTTCTTGGCTCTGAAGGGAAAGCTGCAGGGCCAAATGACATGTATCCTACCGCCAGTGAATGTAGTTACAAAGTAGCGCCTGTATTTTCAACGTGAAATATGAATGTTCTTCCTTTATTTTCTATGCGGAGCCATTTGAGAAAGGACGAGGCTCACACCAGTAAAAAAATCGTATTTTTTTAAAATTTATCTGTTGTGACTTCGCGTTTGTGAACGCGCGAGAAAATCCCGGCTTTTTACGTGCACCTCTATTGCTATAAGCGGCGTCTGCGTCTACATAAAACGCTAATGGTGCGCCCCCGTCACTTTCCACGGCGTTACGAGGCGCGTGCCAAAACGGACTACTTCGCGTAGTGTTGCATGGGCAGAAGCTCCGCCTCCGTTGCTTTCCCTTCAGTGCCAAGAAAAGTTGTCGCCGGGTATACACAACTACCCGTCGCTACTTCAACGCTACAAACTAGAGTGACGGGTGTGCCCTCCATCCCATCAAAAACTAACCAAAGAGCAAAGCGTGATCTTCAGACGGCTGCAAAGCAAGACGTACATACATGGAATAATAATGCACCGCTAAATGTGTGCGTATCAACTACATAAGGCTACTTGTGCCTGCTCTGCACTGTACCGGACACCCTAGCACACTTGCTCCTGGAATGCCAGTGCCACGCAAACCACAACATGCCACCGGAGCGGGACCAAGTACCAAGAACCAACGACGACCACATAATAAAAACGCGGGAGGCCAAGCTCGTCCTTGAGGACCCGGATGACTAGCGACAACTCGTCACCAGGGCCAAGAGGGCATTCGAAGCCAGAGGGTTCCTGGACAAAAGAACCTTCCCACCTTAGGTTGATACCGGGGATTGCTCGGAACACTGTTTTGAAATAAACGTTTATTAAAGACGACAGTCTTTTTTGGGGACCTTGGACGGAAAAATTTTGGTCTGTCTGTCTGTCTGTCTGTCTGTCCTGTACATTTGTCTGTTTGTCCGCCCTAACGATACCTCAAACGGCACTAAACTGCCAACCCCATTCGCAGCGCCAACCAATATTGCTCAAGGTTTAGCGTTCATAGTTGTGCGATTATCAATTGAAAAGCAGTTATTGCGCATATCTGAGGCGCCACAACAACGCTTCGATGTTTTGTATGTCTGCCTTTATACTAGAAGAGGCACACACAAGTAAATATAAGGATGGTAGCGTTTAATCGCGCTGCGCTGACAGTGCAACGCGATGCTCAAAAAGGTGTTTCCAACGCTTTGCTGCGACGTCATGGTGGTGGCACCTGCCGGTCGCTTTGCGTTCTACACCTTATCACCTACGAGGCTGGCGCGCATCTTTCTCCGCGGGCTGAACGCCTTCGTTTTCGAAGATAACTGCCAGATGGCACTTGTGTTTGACCTTCCTCGATGCGCTCATTCGCCTCCGCGACACGCTCAAGGCACTCTAACGCAGCGCTTCCAGAATACCAATCACCGATTTTCTTGCACAGAACATCAAATAAACGTTTTGTTCACTCTCTCCAGACGCAAGACTGTGGTCTTTCGACGACATTTGCGGTGTAACATGCAAATTAGGAACAATTTTTTTTCTCTCTCTTGTGTACTGTGCGGTGTCAGTGCACGTTAAAGAACACCAGATAGTCATCATTTGCGAAGCCTTTTACTACGGTGTGCCTGATAATTATGTTGTGGTTTCGGGACGTAAAATCTCAGAAATAATTACCATATGGAAATTGCGAGGTAAGGTATTGCGCGGTGCGGTTGTTGTCGGCACCAACTGTCACCTAAAGGTGTAGAGTGAATATTTAGACAAGTAGATGTTATCGATGTCTGATCATAATAAATTAAAGCTATTAAAGATTGGGTGAACCCCGCCCTATCTGCTGCACCGAACTATGGCAGGCCGCTGTCTCTCGAGTTGAGACAACGATGCTTTGCCTACTGTAGCTTGGTGTCACTTTCGCCATTTTCTTTTGCCTTCTGAATCGGCATGAAAGAAAGTGCTGCTTGCGGTCCTTGTGGCAGTGATGAAACGATAGAGCACGTTCTGTGTCACTGTGCTCGCTACAGCACGCACTTACTCCCGCTAGCTGCTGGGTTAGCCCGCCCTGAAGACAGACCTTTGTCAGAACAGTCAGTGCTCGAATGTCGACACAATCTGTCTTCGCACGGAAAATCAGTCAAGGCCTCATTGATCTTTCTGCGTGGTAGTGGCCTATTGTATGCGCTATAGCACCCACGCACTCTTTTTCTTTTTTTTTCGCGCGCCTACTTTCCTCTTTGCTTTCCTTCTCACCTTTTTCCCCTCTTCTTAGTGCAGGGTAGCAAACCAGATGCTACAATTCCGGTTGACTTCCCTGCTTTTCTCTCACTTTATGGAAGCTAAAACTATATTCAAAACAAATGAAAAAAAAACATTAATAAAATAAGTATAGCTATATGAGAAAAAAAAATGTTATAGGATGTACGTTCGTCCTCCGCTTCGGTGGTACATGGGTTATGGTGCTCATTTGCTAAACCGAAAGTCGAGGGATCGATGACGGCCGCAGTGGTCAGATTTCGACGGAGGCGATTCGCCATAGAGGCCGGTGTACTGAGCGATGTAAGAGCACAGTAAATTACACCATATGGTAAAGAGAAACCTCTCGTGCTTCATATACGGGCATGAGAGGAGTATAGAATGGACAGTTAAAGAGTATATGAATGTATCTTAATATAAGTTGTGTGTAATACCCTACAAATACGCAAGCATAACACTTTTCAGAACACGCTCTTTTCGCAAACGCGTAGTACGAAACAAGCGCAAGAGCAGCATGCAGAAGCACGGATGTTTCTGTGAAGTGTGCCAAGCACAGGCGTCAAGACCCATAAGTTACCCCCCAAGAAGTCGAGTGCAGGCATTATGCCAGGCAAAGCCCACCACTTCTCACCCAGCAATCGGAGCCCAATCGCTAATGCCACCAAGACGCTCAATTTATTAAACAATAGGCCACGATGTGCAAGAACTTCGCAGACAGAGTCAGCAAGAATGAACCAGTGCACGCAACATTTTTTGGCTTATCGCTAATTTATTCTGTACTGCACAAACGTATTGTACCACGTGGCAAAACAAAAAAAAAAGCCCCTTTTGGCGTCATGCTCATGTTCAGCCGCCTAATGGCTCTGTTGCACGTAATTCAAACCCATCGCACCCTGTGTGAAAAAGCAAAGCCAAGTAAAGCCAAAAAAGTAGCCAGCTAATGGTGACACAGTGGTGCAGCGCATATACGGAAAAACGACAAAGAATAGTAATTCTCTTTCTGCGATGGTCATCTTACACCGCGTTCCGGCATATTTCAAGGTCACCGTTGAATTATTACAGTACGTGCTTGACCTTGGACTTTCCTCATACAAAGCCTAGGCCAACGGCGTTTTGAGGCATCGAAAACAATAGCCGTTTCGGGGGCCTAAGCCGGGAACAAGATCTTGAATGCAGCGTGATCACGTAGCGTGAAATAGTGGCTACAGTCATAGCCAGATGAGTAAAATGCGCAGAACGGTTCAAACATAAATCAACAGTGACCAGCCCCATCACTAACAACTCTTGCCAGTTGCAGATCTCACTGCTATATCATCTACGCTGCTATATCTAGGACTGAACCCAAACTTTCTCTCCCTCTCTCTCTCTTTTATTTGAGAAGCGCATCCACGTTCAATGTCAGTAGTTTATCATTTGTCCGCCATTGTGGTTTATCATTCGTCTGCTGTTGTGTGCAGCATGAAAAGTGGTGCGTAACAATAGGCCATCATCTTTCTGGGAGGCCCTACCATGGGCCCATTTCTGAGGAGCAAGTAGGCATTGTGCATTCAGTCCCGAGATGCGTTGCCGTTTATACACATCGGCCGGACGTCGGCTGCATAATAAGTGACGTATTTTGATCTCTCTCAAGTAGAATCTAGTTGCTATGCAAAATACAATGCGCGATGGGGTGATAAAAACCGATGTGACAGGTATCATTTTTCTCACGTGCCGCCACTACACAGTTTCGATGAAACCTCCGCGCGCGCAAGTGGGGTTTTGTGCTGTGTTCTGTGCCCTTTAAATGGCAACTGGGGAGGAAGCAACGCTGGTGCGTCTTACGGAGCTTTCAGTGAAATCCTGCGAACGGATCTGGCAGCACGTTTATCGCCTACGACGTCGGTTCGATTCCAGAAAGATTGAGAAGGTGGCGCAGCAGGTACCGCGCCGTCCACGCGCTGGTGCATCGTTTCAACGCCTCTTAGGCACGTCGAACTGACCAGGCGATGTGATGGCGGATTTAAGATACGCAGGCCCAGTTTTATCCCTGTTGATTGAGGCTCATAGATCCTTCACTTGAGCTGCATTAGCAGTGTCCTTATGGTACTCACCTCCTATCCAGCAAACCAGTTTTTCTTTTAAAATACTATCTGCACAGAGGTGGAGAGGTAGGCTATAATATAGGGGGCTGGCATATACACAGAAAAAGCTTCAACTTCTATTTTTAACGCGAGAGTGTTGAAGAGGTCGTTCCGAAGGAATTCCATCGTTGGTTGTGAGCGAAAAATTATATTGTGCGTCAGGGAAAAGTAAAGAAAGATGCAAATAAAATAAATTAATAGAAATTCCTGGTCTGAGCAAGGATGCCACGCGGTTTGCGTGGCAAGCAAGTATTCCAAATTTTACCACGCAGCCACACATTTCCTGGGAAATAGGCGAAAATAACTTAATCTTCTCGGAAATGCAGGGAAAGTAACCTTTATTTTTTTCTGACATGCTCTTTTCAGGTGGTGTCTGCTGGCAGATCAATTGGTTTTGATCTGCTAGTGTATAAACAATACGTTTATTATAAAACAAGAGAGCTTTATTCCCCACAAAAATAACATACCTAGATGAGCATTTACCACTTGATCTGCGGTAACATTTAACAGCACTTTGAGCCTTCTCCAGAAAACGCTAACCCAATGTCACTCGTCCAGCTCTACCTACCTGTCCGGAAAAATTTGCTGCGTTGGCCATCTGAGGAAAAGGCTACTTTTTCTTAGCTGAACCCTAAAGTTATATTGCGCCTCTCATGAGATGGCAGAGACCTGGCTTCACTTCTGAAGCTCAATTTTCACTCGAACAATTTTTTAAATACATTCTTGCTCCTCACATAGGTGGCATGTGAGTCTTGTTTATTAGTAACACAAGTTTTTGCTGCTGTCAATGTTGCGGTTGAACGCCTCGCACCATTACGAAAAAGAAAATTCGGTGAAGAACGTGTTTTCGTGCACGTTTAAACATTTCCATTTTAACCTGCAAAGTTGCGCATATTTGCAGAACTTGAATTCATGCGTCGCACGAATGTGCAGCACGTGCCTTTAGTTTTCAATCTGTTTTCTCGCCATGGGCTGATTTGGCGTTGTGGTCACCATGAGAAACTTTAGCATATGCATCATGCCTTCACGTTAAGGCGATCGAGACATCATTAAAGCACGAACAATTGCAGTAAAGCTGCTTTTAACTATCTGTACGTCTCACTAAATTAGCCATCTAGGTGTACCCTGCCTGGAATCAAGCATGTGCCGCTAAAGTGACTTCTGCATTTGTTGTGCAAATGAAATTTTTTTTATTAGGATCAAAATATTTAGGCGATTAACTGTAAGCAAATGCTGGAGGCAATTGTTTGTATTCAGTTTGATTTACGGGTTGAGATTACATGTAAAAAAACCATTAAGGCACTACATATCAATTACGTTTTAGAGTTTCTTTTTTCTTCTTGTGTGCTACATATCCGAGGGCAATCATAGGAGTGAGGTCAGAATCGAGTATCAGCACCAGAGAGAACATTATCATCTAATGGCTTCGGTAGGAAAGCGGCCAAGCGAACAATGAATCGAACTTGGTGGCGCAAGTAGAGCAACTCATTGAAAGGACGCCGCGAGAAAATGCATTGAATGAATGCTACTGATGCTCCGACCGCGATGAAATGCGCTTCTTGGTGTAGTGAAATCGAAAACTGGCGCGAAGGTTTCTGTTTGGCTAGCTCAGCCAAACGACCGGACTCGGCCTTTCGTGCAGAAGAGAGCAGTGCTCACCTGCTGTGCTCCTCCGGGTCATGGGTTTCCGGAAACTGGAAGGCGCAGCAGTGGTAAGGGTACGTGAGGTGGGCCACCCTTATGAACCGGAAGTGGTAGACAGAAGGGAATTCACGTAGCGCTGGAACATCGCGTAGCTCGAGCACTTCCAGGGACTCCAGTCCACGGGTCGGTAGCTTTGTAAGGCTCGTCTCTGAAAGGTCCCTGAGCAAAAAAAATAATAATAATAAAGCTATAGACAACAAAAAGAAATGCTTAGAAACTTTCTTTTGGCCTTTTTCTCTTGGGGAAGCCTTTTGATTCAGTGAGGCTGCAAAGTAGTGCTTCACTTTGTTCAAGTAACGATGTGCTCTTTCAAGTAAGTTGAAAACACCTACACAGTTCTGCGAAAAACAAATTGTTTATTCATCTCCACGCATTTTGGTAGATTCCGATTCTATGGATTCCGCTTCCACAAACCGGCATTTCGGCCTGCCCGAGCTTCGTACTTTTTCTTTGCTTTTCTCAACCAGTGGCTGTCGGAGCTAAACAGTGTCTTTACCATCAAGCAACTGAAAAATTTTCAAAGTAAAGCTAAAGTGGTGAAAAAAAAGAGATTGCGTATTTGGATGGCCGCACTGGAAGTGACTTGGACGCGGGATATCTCGAAATAACGAAGACAGTCCCCACCCGACATCTTCAACTATGGGTTATTAGAAAATTCTGAAAAGATTGCAAACTGAGCAGCCAACGTATGTACGTACGGAGGGTCAGATTCTCAGAGCACATGCCAGTTTCCAAATTGCGTCTTTTTCTTCGATGCCGCGCTTCTTTCAATATAGTAATATATATGTATTACCAAGCTAAATCTAACTTTTGCGCACCACGTGGTTTAATACAAATGCATATCCTGAAGCCCCAATAAAATATTTTCGTAAATTGTGAATTCTGTATTCAGAATCGTTAGAAGAGCATCGGGTCGAATTCGCGAAGGTACACAAGAGGTGTTTCCTACATAATCATAGTTCTTAATTAAACTTGAGCATAAGAATAAGCATAAGTTACATAGTAGCTCTTGTTGATCCTTCGCTGAGCGTATTTCGGGCAAATATGTTTTCATTGCGCCTGTTTCCAGGAGATATTTCGAACTAAAAAATGTTTCGTGAATACTGGCCCTGATTATTTAAACATATTGAGACTATGGCATCACTTTTCGAGAGAAGAGCGATTTATTTCTAGATGATTTTGCTGATTTTACAATTTTGAGAGTTAACGGTAATTTCTCAACTACATGCCACTTTATAATTAATGTTTGGTTCACTCGTTCTGAGGAGCCTCTACTATACTAGCAGCGTTTTCTGACCATGCTGGAACAAGGTTGGGGACCCCTTCAAGGGTATAGGACAGGAGATGTAGAAGTAATCAAACATAGAGCACTTCGTTTAGGGTGTAATAAATGTGAAGTGGTGAAAGGAATTCTAGGCGGAGAGGTTTGAGAGCGGGAAGATGGAAATCGAGCTTTTGTGGTTAGCACATGTTCGCAGTGTTGAATGTTAACCAAAGGTCGTAAAAAAGAAAGAAAGTTGGGGTTCGAGGTAAAACCGCACCTGCAGGATCACAGGGTGGATTGAAGAGCACAAAAAAAAAAAAATCAGTTTTAGTGAAAGTCTTGGGAACATAGACGAGGGGAAATTGGCAACCAAAGTGCAAATATACTGTATCTGACAGCGTGGCTAGAAAACGGAAGTAACGATCAGAAAAAAATTGAAAACGAAGTACAGGTGATTAGCGTACGTAGACAATTCGGGATCATGAAAAAGGCAAGGAATAGAAAGCGAAGGTAAATTAGATGAGACGGAAGCGGGGAAAAAAGGTAAATTAGACTAGGTCCCAACAATATCAATAATGAAAATGCATGAATAAATCTATACGGAAACAAGAATTGGGAAGCAGAAAGGGACGAGAGCGCGACGGTAGTGTTCTTCGAAAAGCTCCAGCGTGTTTCAGAGGACAATAACTTACCGGAGGAAAATATTCGCAGCAGTATGTTGCATGCGTTTGCCGGTGAAAACGCGCAGTTACTGCTCATTACATTGCGATGGGATGCCGAGATAGTGATCTTGCAAGACTAAGTTCACTTTCCAAAAGTGCCATGATTCAGAGTGAATAGAAGCGTTAATTTGTCGGTAGTGAAGATAAGGAATGAATATTTAGCGTATTGAAAAAGAAGGACAGAAAAAACATCAACAGAGAAAGAGCTGCTACCGCATTAATGATTGTAGAATATACGTCAGCACAACCTAAGCATTCATGGTTGAGGTCGCTACTGAATGCATTTTAATGTACGTATTATGATTTGTACATTTGATTTGATTTCATTTATTTTACCCTAAATCACAAATAGCCTTATAGAGGGTAGTGGGGTACATAAAATGAACTAGCGTCATATTTTGCTATATCAGTTGGTCACGTCCGATATTGTCATTTGTTGCTATTTATGTGATGGGGTATATGCCGGCTTTCAGACTGTTTTAGGCCCTTAAACTTGTTTACGGAACTGTGCGGACAGTACGACAAACGGTTTATTTTCTAGTGAACTCCTTGGCTGTTTAATCGTCGTAACAGCAACGTGGCGCTCTTTCATTTCCGGTGTAAATGCTTTGTACCGAATTGGTTGGCGCGGAAAGGGCTTAGAGTATTGTAAATAAATGAATGAATGCCCTTGTCACATCTATTACGGTCGCTGCCGGCTGTTGATGCAGTGCAAACGTGCATAGTACTGAAAACCAGCTTCAGTTCGCATTAAGAGCCTATCGCCGACTATCTTAACGCTTTTACTGAAATAATAATGCCAAATTTATTTTCTATTTGTCTCACTGAAATATTGAGTGCCACGATGTACTCCTAATCGCGGTACGAATATGACGTGCGTTCATTTTTATAGGGTGCGAGGAACTTTAGGGTGTCGGCTTGTCGGCGTATCGTGTATAGTCGTCACGGCCCATCACAAGCGGGTAGGTGCTACAAAAATTGGCTATATTCCAGGGCTCACCACCAGTCTATATTCGTTAAAAGATGATCGTTAAGTCCCAAAACATCACATTTAGCTTAGCAGTGGTGTCAGTATCTCCGACGAAATTTACCGAGGCGCTCAAGTTTCTTATCTAAAAGCAGAGGCACAAACACGCATCTTTGCGGTAAATACATTTTTCAAAACACCACTTTTTGAAACATATCTGCAATGTGATTGCACGTTGCTGGACATGCAGTAAAGAGTAAAAATTTTGCTGTGGGAAACACTGTCCCACATTGCATGCTTCGCTCATCCCCAGGTTTTGCATTAGTGAACGCGAAACATCCTTTCCTACATGCCTCTTCTCTCCTCGTCTTCTTTTTACTCCATCTCTTTCCTTTCTAATAATCTCTCTCCCCCCCCCCCCCCCCACAAGTGCAGGATAGACAACCGAGCCAAAACTATAGATTAACCTCCCTGCATCCCCTCTCATTTTCTCTCTCTCTCCACAATTTTCTCTCCTGCCTGTGTAAAATCAGTCACAGGTAAAAATCCAAAACTGTAAAAACAAATCAACGCCAACCGTAAGCGTCGTGCTTTGTTTCGCGAGTTTTTACTTGTATATATACTTGCTGTTGAATTCAAAATGCAAAGTAGCGCCGGCACGATGTGACGTCAACAAAAAACTACTTTTGGGGAAATGATTTGGCTTCTGAAACCTCGTTGCACACAGGTCACAAAAAGGAAAAAAAGGAACGACGTGCAAAGAAAAATATATTATTTTAAAAGAGATCATGAAATTTCATAAAAATTATTTCATGACTCGAATGTGATGGCTGTGATGGCTGTGATGGCTGAACCAATTGAAAAGCCTGCGGTTGGGGAGGAGGATAATTAATATTCAAGTTATTTATGCGCATAGTTTCTGTTTGAGAACACTCGATATGTTTAGCATTGTTTAAAGCAAGTACTTCAGGTGTTGTTAGGGCAACAAATGCTTCATTACTTTTTTTTACTGCAATCAAGTTTCGCAGCAGCATATTTTAGGGTAGCATCATATACAAGCAAATGTGGTCGCTTGTCCGTAAGAAGTTCTTAGTCGGGCTCAGGCACCGTGCTATTTGTAATTGTTTCTTTTTTACATCTTCTGGCTTATTATTGGTACGCAAAAAAGAACGCCCCTATTGATTATAAATCGATTACTTGGCGGCATTTATGAGGATAAATCCAACGGAATGGAACGGAAAAGAATTACTAAAAAAACATGACCCTCGCATTTCTTCTTTTCTTGTTTTTTTCTCTTGCTTACGAGACAACTGTCTCTGTTTTAGTTACAGATAATATAATTATAGAACATTTTCGCATGCGCTGCAAGCAGTCAGACATGTTTGTGGTTATTTATGGTTTTTAACGACTTAAGTGTTGTACGCTTCATGTCTTTTCTTTCAAGACGCTGCATCCTTTCTTTCCCTCTTGAAATGTTTGCGCACGTACATGGGGGCACAGAAGAGAACACAAACGGGCGCAATCTAACAACTGGTTTATTTTTCGAAACCATTCACTCAATATCCTCAGATCTGCGCTCTCAGGTCACCAAAAACATTTGCATGACACACATGTCACAACAAACAATCACAAGTTTATTGCACAACAGACAGGAGCGACATTTATTTCACCAGTAAGGCTACCGAAGGGCGGCTAACAGACTTATCTTTCTGCTTGTCTACGAGATAGGCTTCTATTATTTCTCTTGAAGTCCTGTTTCAAATCCTATATACCAAGGTAGTGCTGTTAAAGCAAGGAGAGCATGCACACTCATTGCAATGCATTGCTAAAGGTGTGTTAGGGCGACCTTTCGGACTTCACATATGCTCCCTTAGCCTCGTGTTAATGCATCTACCAGTCTTCCATATATCTACACAACCATACGTCAGAGGTACACAATACATCACGTTGTGTGCACATTCAACAAACTTAAGCTTGTGTTTTATGCCCCTTTGCTTATGCACACTAGTCACTTTGTCGGATCTCTCGTTGACCGACGCGCACAGTTCTCCGATTTCATTTTTGGCCGAAAACACCACTTTTACATCGTACCTTCCAGTCACATTTTTTATTCTGTGCGAAAGTCTGTGTACATAAGGGATTGCTACAAATCTCGAAGCAGTCAGCCCACTCACTTCCGAAAAATGATCCCTTTCCATGTTTGAGCTTCTTTAATAGCCTGATACCTACAGCCAGCGTCACAGAGAACAGGTACCCTGCGTCCTGGAACCTAGAAGCCTGTTCATTAACAATGAATGAACAGTGTGGAAACAAGATTTTAACAATACCGACAGGAAACAATTTATATTGTTTCTATTTTTGACCAGCTTGGATTGATTTGAAGTGAAACTCATGTGACCAGCTTATAATGACTTGAAGTCATATTTTTTAGCAGCTTTCCGGCCCTAGGCGTAAAAGCTTCAAATCATTCTAAGCTGGTCACATGAGTTTCGCTTCAAATCAGTCTAAGCTGGTCACATAAATTCCGCTTCAAATCATTCTGAGCTGGTCAAAAATGAAACCATCATAAATTGTTTCTGATCTATATTGTTAAATTATTGTTCTCAGACTGTTCATTTATTGGTAATGAACGAGCTTCTAGGTTCTAGGACGCAGGGTACCAGGCAGGGTACCAGCGCTGTAGGTATCAGGCTATAAAAGAAGCTCAAACATAGAACGGGATCATTTTTCAGAAATGGGTGGGCTGAGTGGTTCTAGATCTGTAGCAATCCGTTATGTACACATACTTTCACACAGAATAAAAAAGGCGTCTGTAAGGTGCGATGTAAAGGTGGTGTTTTAGGCCAAAAACAAAATCGGAGGAATGTGCGCGTCGGTCAACGAGAGATGCGACAAAGTGAGCAGCGTGCATAAAGAATATGGAATAAAACACAAGTTTAAGTTTGTTCAATGTGCACACAACGTGGTGTATTGTATACCTCTGACGTATGGTTGTGTACATATATGGCAGACTGGTTGATGCATTAACACGAGGCTAAGGGAGCAGATGTCAACAAGCCTGAAAGGTGGCCCTAACACACATTTAGCAATGCATTGCAATGAGTGCGCATGCTCTTTTTATAGCATTCGAAATAGGACTTCAAGAGTAATAATGGAAGCCTATCTCGTAGACAAGTAGAAAAATAAGTCTGTTAGCCGCCCTTCGGTAGCCTTACTGGCGAAAGAAATTTCACTCCTGTTTGTTGTGGAATGAACTTATGATCGTTAGTTGTGACATGTGCGCAGTGCAGTTGTTTTTTTCTTTTGGTGACCATAGTGCGCAGATCATAGGGGTATTAGGGGAATGTTTTCGAAAACTAAACCAGTTGTTAGATTGCACTCGTGTGTGTTCTTTTCACGTGTCCCCGTGTGCTTGCGGAAACATTTCAAGATGTATATGTTGCAACTAGGCTGAATCACAGTGTTGCTTCTTTTCTTTCGTCCCCCGCGGCAGTGTAAAGGTTACGTCACTCGAGTACTGACCCAAATGTCATGGGGTCGATCCCGGCCGCGGTGATCGTATTTCGATGAAGGCGAAATTATAGAAACCCGTGCGCTTTAAAGAACACCAGATAAACGAAATTCCTGGAGCCATCCGCAGTGGTGTCTCATAATCATATTTTACTTTTTGGACTTCAAACCACAGGTAATACAATTACGTCCTTTTTTTCACGCTAAGTCAAGCAAAGTAACTGTTGCAAACACAAGGAATGCGTCTTGCGCATTCCTTGTGTTTTTTTTACGTTAATGCAGAACGCTGTTTTCCGTCATTCGATAATAACGGCGATGGTCCCTGCTTTTTTTGCGCATAACAAAACAAAATGACAGAGGGGAAACAAGGTGAACATCGCCAGCCTCACGCAAGAACCGTTCTATATTTGGCCGTACATGTTATTTTGTTACACAGGTATCTGAACTTCAAAGAAAAAAAAGCATAACGGAGTAACAAAATGTACGAGGCGTTTGCTTCATAACGCAGACAACACTAAAAAGCATATTCTATTAGGGGAATGCCGGACGCTGTACCACAATCATCCCCGCGGAAAGGTGTGGATCGGTGAAGGCGTGCCAAGAAAATTACTTTTAAAGTGTATTTGGTCAGGGCACGCGAAGTAAAGATAACTATGAGTGTGTAGTTGTGCTTTAAATTTGTGGGGCATCATGCCACACACTATAGGAGTAATTCTCAAATGCGAATCTGGAAACCCTAGGGGGTTGATTAAGCCAGTTTTGGGGGTCGGCCAGAGCCATGATTGAAGGAACGTGGTTTCTGAAGACACAGCTATGTCCTGCGACCAAGGGCCCCTTCCAATTTTTAGTAGAGTTCAGTGCATAGCATTTTTGCACTGCGGCAAAGCATGTTTCATTTGCTCGTTTTCGTGAGATGGTTGTAAAGCTTTAATTGCAGCTGTCTTTGACACATGCACATGGGCGCATTTTTTCTAAGCTTGCATACTTGAAGAGAAAACGTAGTTAGAAGCAGGTTGAATGTGGCTGCCTAAAACAAAACTTTTCCATGAGCTGCTGAGATCGAAATGGCATCACACATTACTTTGACCTTTCTTTGCCAGGGAGTAAACAAAATAGACCTAGATCTCTGCCGGCAAACGGTCCCTTCATAACTTCCACCGGTTCACAAGGGATCCCCGGATAATACATGGTTGAGATAGACTGCTTTACAAGTATAAGCTGTTCTGCAATGTTATACCTATAATGATATGGTGGTTTTGGGACGTTAAACCCTACAAATCAATCAAATCAATGTTATACCCATAAAGCAAGCGTCGTTCACGTTTCACACTTGTTGAGAGAAATGAAAAGTAATATTGTTCGCCTTTCTTCACTTCAAAAATATCAAAAATTAAAATAGGGCGTCCTCAACACAAAACTTGGTTATCGAAAAAAGAGGCAGCGCTTTCGTCCTTCAACCGCTTTGCATGTTTGCTAGTACACAAATCAAGTCGGTTGTTTTTATCTCACTTGTGTCATGCTGGCTTTGTATACATTGAATAGCATTTTTTTTAATTCACAGAGCTTACTTAAAATTCCAAGTTTTTCACAACTTAATTCCCTGCAGCGACTGCCACAATGTTGTGCAGGAACTGTGTGGTGGTGACGCTATCGGCATTGATACTGCGTTAAATCAAGGTGAGTGAGCAGTGGATTCCAGAGCGTTTCAAGATTGCGGTACAGGTTTACCCCATAGGGTGTTAACGGCGAACGCGATATTCATATTGGCAAGTTATTTCTGGTTGATTGATGTGTGGGGTTTAATGACCCAAAACCACCATATAATTATGAGAGACGCCGTATAGTAAAAGCCTCCGGAAATTTTGACCATCTGGCGTTTTTAACTAGCACCCAAATCTTAGTACAAGGGCCTACAGCATTTTGGCCTCCATCAAAAATGCAGCCGCCTCAGGCACGATTTGATCCCGCCACTTGCGGGTCAGCAATCGAGTACCTTAGCCACCAGACGAACGTGGTGGGGCTGGCAAATATTTTCTATAAGCTATCATGAAGAGCGTGGTATTATACGTTGCTTCCTTTCCCACTAGCGTACCGTTGAAAATAAGAGAACCCGAAACTAGGATGCATGCTGAGCGATCTAACCTCGACAATCAGACAATGATGGTTTCAGCTGCGGTATGGGTTCAGTGCTTCGCTGCTGACCCGAAGGACACAGGTTGAATCTCGGCAGCGGCGGTCGTATCTCGATGGCGGCCAAATGCTGTAGAGACACGTGTAGTGTGCGTTATCAGCCCATGTTAAAAAAACCAAACAAACAAAAGAGGTGCTTCAAACTATCCAAATTCTCCCACAATGCTTGGCGTTTCTTATGCCTCGAGTCGCTTTGCGATGTGAAGTCCCATGAACGAAAAGGTAGACAAACCTCAGCCCGTGAGATTGCTTCAGAAGGAATCCATTGATTGATTGATATGTGAGGTTGAACCTCCCAAAACCACCACATGATTATGAGAGACGCCGTAGTGGAGGGCTCCGGAAATTTCGACAACCTGGGGTTCTTTAACGTGCACCCAAATCCGAGCACATGGGCCTACAACATTTCCGCCTCCATCGAAAATGCAGCCGCTGCAGCCGGGGTTCGAACCCGCGAGCTGTGGGTCAGCAGCCGAATACCTTAGCCACTAGACCACCGCGGCAGGGCTCAGAAGAAATCCACTTTCGTTGAAAAAAAAAACTGCGCTTACACGTGGTATGAGAACGGTGTGCGTGCACCTTGCTGACAAATCCCTCCCATTACCCGCTGGGACCCGAGGGCATTTGGAGCAGCTCGCGTCGCCTTCCCTCTACAAGAGCTAACAAATTACACGTTTCTTTTTTCTTCTTTTATGTTTATTACGATGGTTAGCTGATATTCTTCGAGCCAGAGGAAAGCGTCTAGGCGAGCATAAACGCATTGCACTGAACAGATCTCACTGGTGCCCCGCTATATACTCGTCGTTTTTCCGGCAGTCGTCAGTGACTGGATGCTAGTTAAGAACAAATATTGAAGCACGTCTTACTCCTTTTTACTTATATAATGTACAGGTATGTGCAAGAATACTCTATTGAAATAAACTTCAGCTTGTTAAGATAGTGCTGTCGAGCGGCCTTATAGCTACACTGACGTTCTTTTGCGGTGTGGTTGCTGTCATTATATTTCTTGGGCTGGATGTTGCAGTGCGCTTTCGAAAGACAAGCTCGGAATATAGATTCCGGCCAGTATCTCTTATGCGCTGTGAAGAACAAAGTGAAGAGGGACCGGATTGGCGAGACGCGGACAAGATTTCCCTTTTAAATAAGACTGGTGCGGTCAGGGTCTCACTCGTAGCCTATCCCGTGATTCTTTATAGCCCGTGTGGTTGAAGACCATCGTCAAGTTGTAAGGATTCGAGGACCAGGATGGATATTCTTCTTCTTAGAAAAAAAGAGAAATAGAGGACAAGAGCAATGTCTCACAGTCATTTGGTTAGAGAGAGCAGCTTCTTCGATAAATTTTGCATTATGTCAATTGAAACTGTCTGCATACCGAGTAGATGCGAATGGAAAGTCAAATGCAAGAAAGTTGCTAAATTCGCACGCGCAGTTTCGGTGCTGAAAATCTTCGCCAGATGCAAATCGAGACGTGCTCAAGTGATATAGGAAAAAAATACATTGGAAGACAAACAACCGTAATCTGACGGCGTGAAAGTGCGGCGAGGCGCGTGGTGCCCTCTCACTAGACTCTTTTTCTCTCCATTTTTGTTTGTTTCTTTTTTTCTCGCCTTGCTTGCTCCGGCGAATGTGAGGCGCGATTTTTGGGGTAGACTTAACGCATTCATGGATGCGCTCACATCCCCACGCCCCTCACGTAGTGCAAGTCGCATAGAATTCCCCAAGAACCAAACTAAGGAAGACCAGATTTCAATATTTACGATCCACGCCTATGGGCTTGGTGCCTTAAACACGCCAAAGTTGAAAATTCACTTCGACAAGGCACGGTGATCACGGCGAGTTTCTGACGGAGACTGACGCGGACATTCCGGCCGATAAGTCGGCTCTACTGCCTGTCAGGCGAAGGGGTCTTGACAGCCTCAGCTGCACATTAAACCAGATTGGAGCACCTCGGCCGAGCTGAGAGCCCTGTTCGCGAAAATGAATAAACGCTTAAAAAAAAAAAAACCAGGAGAAACGAGACTTAAATAGACAAAAGTGGGAAAACAGGCAGCCTTTCTTCCGGTTGGGTACCCTTCGCAAGACGAAGGTCAGAGAGATGAAAAAATGAAGGTAAAACTAGAGAGACAGAGGTAGCGTAAAATATACCTGTACTAGAAGATGCTAGCCCATGTCGGTCAATTTTTCTGCAATTTGATGAACTGAAATATTAGAAAATAATAATGCACAAGAGATGACAATAAGTACTCTGGTGAAATAATACGTGCTTCCTTTGTGGTGCTCTTTAGAAAGAGTCCTCTTCACCCTTGGGCGGTGATTGTCGTAGGTGCGTTATCGTTAGGATCGACCATTCGTCGCGGATTGTGGCAGGAACAGTATGTGATTGAACTTTGCTTTTCTTCTCGCCTAATTCATCGTATGGTCTATACATCACACAAGTTTGCAGTTTTGACAATATCCCCGTGAAGAGAAGTGGGCGCAATTGAAATAAATGACACTTTTCTAAAAGAAGTTGCTCGTGCTGAAAGCATCCCGCAAATATTCTCGTGTTCCATTACTCGCGTTTCTAATAAGGATCTCGTAGGACCTATAATATATCAGTTATTTATACCGTATTGCAGGGTCTATGAACTTATGCAAGACCAGCGGTGAGGCATTGTGCGCCCGCTGCACATATTTATGTAGTTATAGTGTTTTCATATGCGACGAATGTTGCATGTGTGTTATGACGTTGCTTATACACAGATGAAAAAGGCGAATGAATGTACTTGATAAATTTTTTTTTTGTTGGGCAATGCGAGTGGCAAACGGAGTATGTATATACAACAAAACAACAACAACAACAACAACAACAACAACAACAACAACAACAACAACAACAACAACAACAACAACAACAACAACAACAACAACAACAACAACAACAACAACAACAACAACAACAACAACAACAACAAACACAACGACAACAACAACCACAACAAACACAACGACAACAACAACCACAACAACAACAACAACAACGAGGCAATTTGTGTTGCGGTCTTACAGATGGCTGAGGTTCGAAAGTCCGTAGAATGCGTCGTCTTCAACCACCGTCAGCTTTCGATTTCCTCGCATTCTCCTGCAGAGAAGTGACCTGTATTTGAGACTTTATCAATTAAGTACATCAATGACCAGGTACGTTGCCTAAAATGACGAAATAAGTAACTTTGGTGCTAAAAAGATGCGCGATTCAGGGAGAACGCGTGCGATAGAAAGATGCGTCTACGCACCGCTTTGTGGGGCTACTGAAGCCCATGCATTCGAAAAAGACCGATAAATGCAGACACGCGCTCTAATGGTGTTAAAAGACAGTCTAAATAACAATGATCAACATAACTACTGCTGAAGTTCGTCAGTGAGATTTATTTTCTTTTTGTACCGTGCATGCTGTAGAAAGTCTTCTCAGATGACTACTGATACTCACACTTCAGCAATCTTGGAGCCATCAAATGCTGCTCCGCGTATAGCGGCAATGGAATTGTGATTGAGTATCCTGAAAAAAAAAGGGAGGAGGGAAGAACAGAAATAAAGTTGTGAGTGTCAACGTAAAAGCACATGGCTGTGTATTGGGCTGATAGCAAACGCTGCGTTTGGTAAACGAACGCTGACAAGATAATCGCTTCTCTGGAGGCTTACAGTGTTCCTGCCTTGACCCTAATGGAATACGCTGGAAGCTCGGCAATGCGGTTGCTGTCGAAGTCTCTGAAAAAAAGAAGAAATCACGTAAATGTTTCATAATTCATTTGCGCGCAAGCATTTGGTACGCACAATGAAGCTAATGAAGAATGCATACACAGGCCGGGGTGCATAAGCTTCGACGCTTATCTTCTCGCGAACGGTGAGTAAATACTCTCAGAAACGGGATACACAACGAGTGGCTTCTGTTTTCGCGCATGTAAAAAATATCCGCAATGCGCCGTATTTGTAGCAACATGGTAATATTGAAATCACCCCGTAAACTTTGGGGCCCCCTTTTCACGCTACCGGAGGCGCTTGCTTTGAATATTGCCAGCATTAAGCATTGAAATTGAAGGTTTATGGCACTAAAAGCTGTAGGGATTTCTAAGATTAAAAGTAAAGGTTGAGGGGGTTTTTGTTTAATTTAACTGCTTCAGAATTTGCCGTAAGAATAACTGCGAAAAAAGTTCACTTGAAACCAGCACCCGTTTATTTTTTCAGAAAGCAAGAACGTTCTTTCTTAACTGTACCACAAATTATGCAAGGACGCTTGGTTTGACAGATATACAAAGTATTCACTCTTATCTCAAATAGATCCGTCTCTACGATTTTCACCCAATCAAAACTTCGATAGATCATTTGACTCACTACTGCACCGTCTACAATTAGGTGTTTCATACACACTTCACGTCTTATGCCACCTATAAACAAGGTCTCCGCACTGTGACCACTGCGATCATGTCGATGCGTCAGAGGAGCATATTCTTATAGAATATCCACAATATGATCAACAACGCATTGAACTGAGGGATCGCTTGAACCAACTCGACAGAGAAC
Source organism: Rhipicephalus microplus (assembly GCF_043290135.1). Taxonomy (NCBI): domain Eukaryota; kingdom Metazoa; phylum Arthropoda; class Arachnida; order Ixodida; family Ixodidae; genus Rhipicephalus; species Rhipicephalus microplus. The sequence continues at coordinate 99,976,654 of NC_134710.1, forward strand.
CATTTCGGATGATCAAAGGCGCGCAGTGAGCGCCCTCCGTGATTTTTTTAACGTACACAAATATGATGAACCTTAGTTGATAATAACTTTGGTTGGTATTTGATTGATATGTGGAGTTTAACGTCCCAAAACCACCATATGATCATGAGAGATGCCGTAGTGGAGGGCCCCGGAAATTTCGACCACCTGGGGTTCTTTAACGTGCACCCAAATCTGAGCACACGGGCCTACAACATTTCCGCCTCCATCGGAAATGCAGCCGCCACAACCGGGATTCGATCCCGTGACCTGCGGGTCAGCAGCCGAATACCTTAGCCACTAGACCACCGTGGCGGGCGGTTAAGTTTGTACGGCAAGGTGATAAATACATTGCCGCTATTTGTATGGACTCTATCCGCAATGTGATCCTGATATATGAACTGGACTATGAGCATAAATACTGTGCTCACTCATACATTGTAAGCCCTATATTGTATATAGTATGCACATGGTGTCTCTGATTAGCTTTTTCCTTATTTTGTTCCTAATTTTTTGTTTGTGTGTTTATCTTGAACATTACTGTCGGAATGTTGGGATAGCTGGCTGTAACGCAGCCTACTTTCCCATATTCTGCCAAATATAAATAAAAAGGTCATATCTTTGCTGCAAAGGTGAAGCAATGAACACGATAGCAACAAATCGAAACGTCACGAGCAGAATGGCAAGCAGATAGAAACGTGTCCCACGTTTCTCACGCACAAAGTACGCACGAAACGTACTCACAGGTACATATTAACGCGAATAAACGTCTCAGTTGTTACCGTTGATGTGTCTGAAAAGCGCACCATTTTCGCAAACGGAGGCTGGCAAATGATTGCAGTGACCTTTGTGCGTCAGTTAACTACAACAGAATCGTTCCGACGAAACTCAAACGCTAGCCAAGACGTGTGATTCTGGCCACTGCAAGATAAAGGCGCGCGATCGAGCACACACCGCCTTATTCTCTACGCGGACCAAAGTACGCGTGAGAGATGAGAGCCACGGCGTGCTCACGGTGCCATCTTGCTGATAATGCTGAAAACACGATAGCCCCCTCCCCAACCCCTCTCGAGATGCCCGCCAACATCGGTAAGTGGTAGGTATGAATAGCCTCCCGTTTGAACGTTAAACAAGGCACCTCTCGATGGCTCAGTAATTAACGCCTGGCATTCATGACGCGGAAGTCCCACCTTCGGTTCCGCGCGCCGGCGGCGAAATCCAGCCGAGAGTGTGTATATATATATATATATATATATATATATATATATATATATATATATATATATATGTGTGTGTGTGTGTGTGTGTATGTGTGTGTAAAGCATACGCTGTTTCTAAAATGCAGGACAGAATGTTGTATGAGTAGCTAACGCTTAGGACTATAAAAATGAGGAGTTGTACTTTCACCAGTAGACCCGTACATGCATACATGTTGGTCACTTCAGATGACCAACCTCATACCTTTTGAACTGAAATCGCCAATTTTTCGTGTTTGGCGAAAAAATGATTTTCTGCGAAAGATTTCACCATTTTTGCAATAAAACTCTGTTTCCCGCCAAAACTGAAGTTTTGTGCATGAAAGAGTTAAAAGACGGGAGCAGAAACTCTGTAGTCGTGACCGGGGGCTTACCGAATTCCTTGAAGAGAACAGTACGCCTAATTGCATCACCGCAGTACTAATTATTCTTTAGAGCTCAAACACGGATAATTATCAAAAGAACACAAGCTTGACAAGCATCTAAGAGCTGTGTAACAAGGGATGACACGTAAAGAAAGCATAATCCAAACGATCACACACTAGAGCACCTACTGTACGTCCGTACAGATGAGAGAGCGGATGGCTGCAGCTGATGTTTTAATTGCGAGAAAATGTAGAAGGGGAATTAGTAACTTGAACGTAATGCATGAGCGCATACATCAGATTACGGTGGCGTGTTACGCCAACGAGAGATTTCGAGATGTGATGCCATAAATTGGGGGACTTGAAGACAGAATGGACTTGGTTGACTAAAACTAGAGGTACCATAATTGGAGATCGCTAGAAAATATTGCTTCTCTGTACTGCTAACGACGTTGAAAGCCACGCATTAATTTTGTTGGATGTAGTAAGAGCAAGTGCACAACAATCGGATTTATGTTGGCGTCAGGTAACCGATTAAGCTTCTTCTATGGCTAAATTACTATCTTCGGTGCCCTGAGCATCTCGTATATTTCTCTGTCGTGCTCATTACTTCCATTTATTCCTCGGTGACCAACTATTTGGGGTGCTCGAACAGACTCACGCGGGCCAGCTGAAGTGCATAAGCAATCGGTATCCAAGAACGGGTGAACTCCCGTGCTAGCGAAGGTTAGGTGGAAAGGATGCCCACAGATAGGCTTCGCGTACGTTCAGATGGTCGATATTTGTCCGAGCGTGTCGGGCCATGCGCGTCCCCGGCAAGGTCGGAATGCACGAGGCAACGTGGTGAAGAACGCGCATGCCTAAGTCTCTTCCCTTTCGGTGCGCTCCCCACGTCCTCGCCTCTCGGTTTGCTTCCGCAATCCACCTCTCCATCTAACTACCGAGTGACTCAACAGAGCGCCAAAAAAGATAGCCCTTGACGCGCTCGAGTAAGCGCTGTGAAGAGAGCACTATGCAGCAAACACGACAACGCCCGGCAAGCTTCTTTCCCCTTTTACTTCAGCTGTCTCTCTTAAGATCGGCTGTTGACCGTTCGAATGGTACGTGTGTGCGCACTTACAGCATTCCAATGTACGTGGATGGGTTCAGGTCGTGCATGTATGGAACTTCCCGTAGTCCAGAGTGGGTGATGCGCCTGCAGTGAGAGACATTTTTCAAGATGTAGTTAGGTTAAACCAGAAACAACATCACGAAGTAATCAATACGGTGAAATGCAGTTTTGTAGATACAGTGAGCAGGAACGCAGACTACTTTTCTGTTTTCTTCTTGCGTGGTATTCTTACCTTAGTTTCCATTTCCATGAAACCCCTTCTTAAAAAAAGAACACGCACACATTAGTCAGGTCTAAAACTCGAGCACTCTTCCTCAATTTCCGGGCCTCAGTTTTTAAACTTGTACGATCACTTGACGGCGTACAAAATCAGTCAGCTCGATTCATAGCTACTGTACTCGAACCACAAGTATTAACTAGCAATAACTTTCGCACAGACGGAAACAGGCTCACTTGTATCATTCATATATGACCTTTACGAATCCTCTCGGAAACGCTCCTTGTTTCAGTTACAGTTTCACTCGGTCTTGTTACATTTCATCCCGCGTCGAACACCCAAGCGTCATTTTTGGCAGAGTAACACGTGTTTCTACTCTTTCGTGCCGAAGACATTCATGTAAAATAATCTCACCACCTACATAGCCAGCAACCTCCTTTCATACATTATTCAACCCTGTCATGCCAAACTTCGTGTAATCCTGTCAACTCCGCAAGAAAATTAAGAATGTAAATAAATAAAAAAGACTAACTAGGACACTGAATATCTACCATTTTGAGCACTTTACAACGCGCTTACACCAAGCGACAAAGTGGTGCCGTTTGCCGACCTGCACACTTCCTTCCCCCTATTTCATTTTCCGCATTCATCCAGGAACGTAGTCCTGGACTCGATGCACTCAGCCTTACGCTGCACTTCCCCTCATTCTCCTCGAACTTTCGACAGACCCTCCCCCGCGCGGCGGGCCCGCAGCCCACATTGGAGGAATAGGAGACCCTGGTGCACTTGACGGACGCAGCCAAGCATAAGGTCGCCACTGACCGGGGCCACCCACGTCATGGAAATACATGAACTATGAACGCATAAAGCAGTGTGGTCATGTGGGGACACTGGGGCGAACATGCTTGAATCCCTTGGTCGAATAAAGTTTTACATTCTCATCCTCAGCTTCTCTTGCACCATAAATTTTGACGAAACATTAGAGTATGCAGATGTTCTCTTTATTTTCATAAAAAAAGTTTTTCTCGGATATTCAAATTTATATATTTAAATGTTAGCTGAAAATTAATTACGCACCTCTTTCGCTTGGTTGAGAGTTCGCAAAAAATTGCGGGAATACGTCATACTTGTAAAAACGTTCCACGGAGAACGTATGCGCTGTACGCACTCAACTTTCAGCGAACTCCTTCATTAGTGAATACGGAATAAACCGAGCAGCGTATGGTTGTAAAGGCCAGTTGGCTTAAAAGGAGTGGGGCTGACATGCACTGTCAGAAGTATGCGACCAGCGAGCACCGACAGCACCTGCTAGTGACGTTTTCGCACGTGTGGTCTTATATATATATATATATATATATATATATATATATATATATATATATATATATATATATATATATATATATATATATATATATATATATATATATATATATATATATACGAGGAGAGAGTTTCCGGATCCCCTGTTCTGCAACAGTTCAAAATAATGAACACACGAGCGAAATATTTTTATTCCATCTTCAAAGCCCGGGTCTACCTCTTGTCATGAAAGGCCGGACTCTGGCTGAAACGGTGGAATAAAACGTTTTCACACGTTCACCTATTATTTAGTCCACAGTGTTACTTTACTTCGTTATGGAACGGTGGTCAATTGAACAGAGACCATATGAATAACGTTCATCGATCCGATCCTATAGCTGTGAGTCTGTGAGCGTTTTCATTAATATGTGTCACGACGTGCGATAAGAAGAACGTAAGAAGCAAACTAGTTATACTGTTGTCTCCTCTATGGAAAATTTGCGAGGTTCTCCTGGATCAGAGTACATAGCCGAGAGACTATAGGTTAAACAGATGCCAGCGTAATGTTTGAAGGGTTCACGAATTACGACGCATCTCATCTCCCAATCATTTCATGGTTTTGGTACGTACATAAAAAAACACCAGAAATAGATTTTCCCCTGTGTAGAGAATGAACGCAGTGCGAGTGTTAGGTCGCTTGAAATTTTCATGGCTGTTTTTCGATGGGCGAGAATTCTTTGGAGAGTGTACCGAGGGAAATTCTGAGCACGAACCGCATCTGTAACGCAAAAAAAAAAATGGCGTCACAGTTTGTATAGAGGCACACTGACGCCACAGGAAATGCGTGCGGAAGCCTGTATTACGGTTAAGCGAAGGAGGGGGGGATGAGAATTTAAACGTCTGCATGAGTTGTGTTTGGAGGGGGGAGGGAGGGGTCAGGTAACGTGAAAAATATGGCGTTGGACCAGCTTGAAGACTACTTGGAGGTAAGCCAAAGTTGAAGAATTCAGGTGCTGGCCAACTTTGAATTGAACGCTGGCGGAAAAACAAAAAAGGCGGTATTAAATTGTAGTAACGGATTAAAGAATAGCTGTTCTATGGCGAATAAAGTAAAAGCTATTGTTGCGGCTTGAAAAGGCTGATGTGTGTTTGGGACTCTTGTCCCCTCCCTTAAGATCATCTCATACGTAATCTTTATTCCTACAAAACAAAAAAAAGTGGAATGCATACTAACCGCGCAATATGGTGTAGTCGTTACAAATCACTACAAAAACGCTTGTTTAAACAATGAAATTTTTATGCTGGCATTTGCGTTCGTTGAAAAAGAATACGAGAGCCTCTGTTATCGATCTTTGCGACTAAGCTCTGCTTCGCGCTTGTTTCTGAAACATCAAGTTGTAACATTATTACAGATTTGCTATAATGTATTGTTCAACATGGGCCGTTATGCCTGTCGTTAGCTGTTGATAAAACTTAGCGTCTCATTCACCTTCGGTAAAGATGGAAGATTTCTAACACTTGCAACACTGTTTTTTTAAGTGGGTTAGAATAAAAATAAGGCATGGGGATGTTCTATGCTCGAAAGACTGAATAAATGAGATAGCCGTCATTTTTATTCAGGCCTAGAGTTATGCCTTAGGGACGCAAGCATATTTACACAGATGACTCCGTTTTTTTCTAGCCCTGTGGCTGTATAGCCAACCACATGAGGCCGTATTTCTGTCCTCTTTGTGCGCAGTTTTCAAGAGGAACCTATACTCATGAATTAATATCTCAGACCAGAATTTTTGTTTGAGTTTTAACGTGACATTGCTCGTGTACCAGAAATTCTGGCGCCACCGTCGGTGGTTGTGAGCGCGAAAACTGACATGCTTATATGCAAATAAAAAGACGAGACTGTGGAAATCGAACCCAGGCCTTCTGTGTGGTATTCTCGTGTTTTAAACTGCCATATGCTGGTTTGATGTAGTGCGGTAAGTACCGTTAGCTAATATTGGGTTGAGGAAGAGTAAAAATGCACCAGACGTCAGACTACCTGAATCGTGGAACGAGTGAGTGGTTGAAAGGCTCTTTTATTACAAAGCACTCAGGCATAATTAATCATCAGCAACCGCATCAACAAAGTGTGTAGCTCCGCGTATTGCCTTACGGACGCATATAGTGGGTCCCTTAATGAATCGCAATATGATAAATTATGGCGTAGTGGGCACTTCGCAGCTGCACTAGCAGTAAGAGTTCATTCTAGGGTAGTTATGAGCGGAGGACATCACGTGCTGAGACCTTCACTTCCAGCAGAACTTTTTTTTAGGAGGGGGGGGGGGGGGGAGTCTCGCAAGATAGTTGTTGAATCGCTATCTTACAGTCCGAGACGGCTTGTTCTGGGGATTTCTTCTTCAGCTTGCGAAGACCAGCAGCAATAGCTTTGCTCTCTGCAGCTGTTGTTAAGACTAGGTATAGTCCAAGCGGCCAGACCATACAGCTCCGACGGATGGCGTCCAATATGCCAGAGCAGAACTGTTATTGTCCACAGTGGCTGAACCATCTGTATAGACGTGAGGATAGTTGCGATATTTGACCCCTATCACTGAAATAAACTACGAAAGAAGGATTCAAGATAGCGTTCTAATAAGTATCTTCTCATGTTAGTGTCAGCGACAACGACAGAGCAGATGCCCTAGCTAACGAAGCACTTCCACGACCAACCGGCAGTTAAAACTACTATGAATCAACTACCAACAAACGAGATGATTCAATGCCAGTTTCGTGTTTTTGGAATTCCCCACATCAGCCTTGTGTCACAGGAGGACTTGGTAACACTGAATCAACCCTATTGTTCAGATTAAGAACACGATAGGCCTGCACTCCTGCACGGTAAATGATAGAAAGGGGTGCACGTTCCCCATTTCGTACTGAGTACAACACACTTGGGTGATAGACCATTACCTATCGGAAAACTATTTTGTCCTGTAAGAGAGCAGCTCATAGACAACATCAAGGTGGTTTTCCCACGAATGCTGTGATGAAATTGCGTTTGCGGAAGATGTGCGGATTATTCACAAAGAGGTGACTAGCATTTTTTTACGTTTTTCGGTGTTTGCGAGAAACCATTTTAAGTGATGCATGACGAGATGTACTGCATAAAAAGAGTCGCCCAGGCAGAGCAATCAACGGCCAGGTTTTTTAGGCTAACCCCACCTGTAGCATCATCACCAACCTCCACCTCTTTCCGTGCGGCACAGTTGAGGTTTCCACCAAGAAGCGAAGTCTTGCAAGTGAATTAGAGGACGAGGCGAAACGGGCCCGATCACGCTGTATTGCGTTCTACTCATGAAGGCGAAAAGTAGGCGTCCTCAAGCTTTTTATTTTGTTGTTTTCGCTCTAGATTCTGTCTTGCCCGGCACTTGGGATTGTGTCAACTCCAGTGATCCAATACAGCGATACGAATTTTCCTGTGGGGTCTCTTTCCTCCGTGTATTTGCGCATTCCTCTCGCGTCAACGAACGTGTCCAATGCAGAAAGACTCTATGCCAGATGCACGCTGAACAGACCCATACAAAGGACGGCTGAGCAACGGGAGATGCCTACGTGCAAGAGAAAGCTGGGTGTCTACTTGCGACTCACGTGTTCATGAGAAAAAAAAGATAAAAAAGCGGGAAGAAAGAAGTTTCAGGATCACCCGTCTTTCACAAAAGAGAAGAGTCCTTTTTTCGAAGACGGCGGTACAAGACACCACAGGAAAGAGCGGCACTGTGTACATTGTGTCATCGAGAGAGCTTCGCTGTATACGTTCGACACGTATACGTACACAAACACTTCTCTGCTGTTTATGTGGAACATCATCTGATCTCCTTGGCCCTCGTCGAAACCAGTAGGTGTGACGCGTGCGAAAATGCCGATAGCGTCTCTGCAGGCTTACAGCGATTGACGACACGACAGGCACCCGCATTCCATGCCATATTGCGCCAGTAGGTTTCGCTAGTGCGCCACAAAAGGGCTGCAGATATCATCACACTGGCCTCGTGTTAAGGTGCACCTCGAGGGCTCTGACGATGCTTTGTTTTTGTTCTGTCAGATGCGTCTTCCCGGCCCCGCCATGGTGTTCTAGTGGCTAAGGTACTCGGCTGCTGATCCGCAAGTCACGGGATTGATTCCCGGCTGCGGCGGCTCCATTTTCGATGGAGGAGAAAATTTTGTAGGCCCACGTGCTCAGATTTAGGTGCACGTTAAATAACCTCAGGTCGTCAAAATTTCCGGAGCCCTCCACAACAGCGTCTCTCATAAATATATGGTGGTTTTGGGACGTTAAACCCCACATAACATCAGTGCGCCTTTCCGAATAATTACCAGGAACATATATGCGCCATTTATAGTTATAGCTATATTTGATGACTAAGATCATTAGCTGAGATCCTAGCGCCGCACACGATCACCGCTTCTAATGATTTACTGATATTGGCCTTCTTTTAATCGCTGAAAAAACACACCAATTACTTAGAATAAGCAGTTATCAAGAAAAACTGTAACATATAGTTGTGGCGTAAAATTATTATAAAGTTTTGCCGGCGCTGAAAAAAAGTGCATATATTCTCGTACATGTGAAAAAGACCACAACAAATGGGGTCGAATGTTGAAGAGATAAAAAATCTGTCAAGTGGCGATAGGAAAGTGCACTTGATTACTACGCAGCATGCGGGCCTTGTTTATTAGCTGCAAAAATGTTAAGTATGGCTGCAAAAAAAGAAAAAAAAACACCAAGCCTGCACGGAAGGTGCAGCACAGTCACAGTGAAAGCCAGAAAAGCGGCCTTTCAGAGCCTTTTCAGAACACTGTTGTTGTTGTTGTTGTTGTTCGCCTATTTATCGTGGCGCATACCCACTATGGGGGATTGGGCAAGAATTGAGTGGTTTTAAAAATTACTGATCAGATTTGGAATAGTGGAGGTATAATAGAAAGATGACCGATGGCCTAGAAAAATGTGGTGCCTAATGTAATGCATACAATTATTTACATAAACAAATTTATTCTTAGAATAGAGCAATAATATAATTTTTATACGTATATAATTTTGTGGACATGTTAGGATAATAAAACAGGTCAACTAGTCAACCCATTAGTTTCATCAATATAGTCCAGGACAGCCGCGCATAGTGTAGCATTAGAAAACCCAGAAATGGAAGCTCCAAAAGACAAAATGACGGGCACAGAAAAGTCCATACCAATACCACGCAATGGTATTTTTGAAAGGGTTTTTCGTAATGTGTTGAACCGCCTGCAGGTCAAAAAGAAATGATCTATTGTTTCTAGTTCTTCACAGAACGCACACAGTGGCGAAGGTGCCTGAGCAGACCTGTGTTTATAGAAATTTAGATCTGGTACCCGACAACGCAGCCTTGTGATAGCTACTTCTTGTTTACGAGAGCGGCAAAAGTCTCTTTGCCAGGGATATAATAAATGGTGATATTCTGTACAGTTTGTTAGTGCTGAACCTTTAAAGACTTGCAGAAGCGTACATCTGCGGAATCGAGCAGCAGTGACATAAGCGGATGATGGACAGAGTGGTAGAATCGGTTTGCTAGTTAACGACTTAGCTAAGGAATCGGCTATTTCATTTAGAAATAAACCTTTATGTCCAGGAACCCAAAATAATCAGACTTTTCTCAAATGCGCAGGCACTAGTGCACGCCTTTGTTATTTGATTATCAGCACCAACAGAAAGTGCCGCACAGAGAGATAGGGAATCTGTTATTATGACAGCTGATGTAATTGATGTGTCTAACTTTCGTAAGGCGAGCACTACTGCCAGAAATTCAGCCACAAAAACGGGCATGAAATCGGGTAGTCGAAGAGAATAAATCCAATCTATAAAATCGGGCTGAAAATACCAACCCCGGACTTTTCGTCATATTGAGATGCATCTGTAGCAATAATAACGTTCGTTGTAATACTGCGCAGGTGATCTTGTAGCAAACCATCCAAAATATTATGGGGAAGTAATTTGGCATTATTAGGAAAAATGTCGTCGAATTGAATTTCCACAGGGTATGAATTAGCACGACTCGGCATGATGTCGCATATACGTACATTTAGAAGCTCCAGTAAATTTTGCCCAAATATAATTTGTGGGGTGGGAAATCGCGGCCATGTAGCACCAAAAATGATTCCGGGGTGAAAATAAAGGCTGTTTCTCAATGTCGTAATGGCGATTAATAAATTTTTAAGAATGTCTTAACAGTCAGAAGGCGAATTCTAGAAGAAAGCGGAGGGACCCACGATTCGAGATACCACGCATCGTTAGCAACTGTTTTGGGCAGGCCAAGGCATAAGCGCAAAGCTTCTCTTTCCAGAAGAATTAGAGGCCGCAACTTGTAAGCTTGAACTCCCAGGAAAATTACACAACCAAACTCCAAAATAGGACGAACGTACATGCGATATATCATTACCAATGTGTCTCTTCTCATACCTATGCGGTAGTTGCTCAGCCTACGTAATATGCCAATGGCCCACACACCTTTAACTACTGCAAGCACACACGCTTGATACCCACTAGGGCATTATGGGGAAACCAACAAGTCAAGCGAAGTTTTCCGCCACAACAGTAATCAGTCAATCATGTTCTTACGGGAGAATGAAAACGTTACGAGGCAATGTTACAACAAAGTGAAATTTTGCCAACATCTCCTCTGTGATGATTTTTCTTGTGGGCTTTTTGAGGTGCGGGTCGCCCATACGACCCTTTCGAGTCTTGTGCTCTACGTACTACTGCAGAGCAAGCAACTGCTGTATAAGGGCCCTATAATATTACATCACTTGTTCATGTTTTTATTCTGATGTGACTTATTGATGAAGCTACCGATGGAAACAAGCAAACTTTTAAAGAGTGGTTAAAGCATTTGCTGCTTCCAGAAATTAAAAGTTTTTTTCAAAAAGGATATATCATCAACGCTGCCCCTTCGAAACTGCTGCGAGCCGATAAGTGTGACGAATCGTTATTGATGTTTAGGTTTTTTCATACTCAAACGCCAAAAATTGTTACCGCTTTAGTCTCTGATAAACCTCATAAGCCTTGCTTATGTTAACTTGGAGCCATAGCAGCAGCTTGCGAAGTGGCCAAGAATAAAGCAGTGGACTCGAGCTCAGTAGGAAGCTCAGATTTTAAGCTTGCCCCACAACTTCACCGACCGAACTAGGGAGGAGTTGAAAGACCGTAGTTGATGGCGCTAAGGAGGCTTAGTTGAGAGTCGGGATAGTTGGTTTTCACTCAAATTGAATTGTCTTTTACAGCTCAAAATACGTCTTGGTCAGCAAAAAAGCGCACACGTGAAGCGCTGCTTATTTTTCTCTATTTCTCTTTCTTTCAGCAAGTATGAGCTCACAGAGATGTATACGCGCACACACTACAAAACGCTGTTATGTAGCAAATGGAAATATTTTATTATACGGATAATCCATCTCACCAGCAGCTATAAGTAGCCACTGCTTATGTGATCGGCAGCTAGTCTGCTTGAATGACATTTAGAAGAAGACGCTCTCCGGCTTCGTGACGCCATGTAACAAGCAGGCGATTTCGTGGCACACAGAAAATATTAAATGACGAAGAACCAATGGCAAACAGTATGCCGTATCGAAAATAATTTATTATGTTATATTTTACGTGGTCGTGCATAAGTGGTCCTTACGCGATGGATCATTTTCGCGTCATTTGTTGCCTCGCGTGAAGGGCTAGTGCTGTGTGCATGACAAAGACTGGTCACACCAATCATGTACTGGACTAGCTCGCTGGATTCTGTGCCAACCGGTTGTGCTCTCGCTATCTCCGACGTCAGCGTAGCTCTGGCCGACTGGGCTGGCCCTACGTCATCTCCTGACGCCGATCTCCGACGACAGCGCATCTCTGACCTACTGGACTTGCCCTACGCCATCTCCTGACGCCGATGAGCTCTCGCAAGTGGTGCCCCGTCCTCGAACTCCTGTGACCGTGTTTCCATCTTTCATATCTCTCCTATACCCTCGATATGTCCTCACTCGCTGTCCCAGCCCATCTCTCTCTATATATATATATATACATTTAATCCTATCCTTTTAATCCCTCCTTACCCCCATCCCTTGTGAGCTACTGTTGAGGTGTCGCACCCTTATGCAGACAGTTACGGGGCTCACTTTTCTCTTCTTTTCCCTCTTATAGCCACATCTCTCTCATGTACAGCTAACGACAATTTCTAAAGGAAGCAACGAGAGATAGTTCAGCATTATAATGGCCCATATTTTGGTCTTTCAAAGGAAAAATTTTGTATACATCGTTTGTATTGGCGTATTTATGCAGGTGCCCTCTTAAGATATATATATATATATATATATATATATATATATATATATATATATATATATATATATATATATATATATATATATATATATATATATATATATAGATATATAGTTATATATATATATATATATATATATATATATATATATATATATATATATATATATATATATATATATATATATATATATATATATATATATATATATATATATATATATATATATATATATATATATATATATATATATATATATATATATATATATATATATATATATATATATACTGTGGGGGGGGGATGCAAACTGGCGAAGACGCCACTGTCGCTATAATACCAGCTGCGGCGGCTGCATTTCCGATGGAGGCAGAAATGTTGTAGGCCCGTATGTTGAGACTTGGGTGCACGTCAAAGAACCCCAGGTGGTGGAAACTTCCGGAGCCCTCCACTACGGCGTCTCTCATAATCATATGGTGGATTGGTATGTTAAATCCCACATATCAATTAATTACTGACGCTTATGGAAAACGCTTTACAAGTCGTATTAACGCGATTGCTGTCCCTTCATCAAGCCTAGCTAAGGCAAGTTTGCCACCAAGTCCCAAGCACCGACGTGGCTCAGTGGTAGAATACTGGGCTGGCACCCAGCGGAACCTAGTTTGAGTCTCACTGTGTCATTGGTACTAGTTTGTTTTTTCTAATCCCGCGCGATGCGCTTACGGACACCGGCTGCAGCGGCGGACAACTACGGCGCTGAGCGAGACCCGAGATGTGATGTCATAAGATTTTTCGCTGCTAAAAAAAAAAAGGAAGTTCGCAATCTTCAAGCTGCCGCTAAAAACGAAGCTCTAGAAAACAAGAAAGAAATTATCAAGACCTTTCAGAATAACAAGGAAAAAGAAGGGGGTGGTGCGAAGAACATCAATCCTAAAATGAATGCAGTTGTCTGTATACAATTATTAGGGTCGTCTTCCATAATTACAAAAAACAATAAATGTTCTTAAGAAAAAAAAATGTTCTCAAGAGGCTGTCAAGATTTCAAATGAAGACCGTGAACGTTGTTTTAACCATTGTCTAGAAGATGGGCGCTGGTAGCGGAAAGCAGGTGACTTGTGTGAAAGCAGGTGACTTGTGTGGTGGCATTTTTGATGGAGCTGAAACGCTTGATTGAGATGTGGGGTTTAACGTCCAAAAACCACCATATAATTATGAGATGGTGAAAAACCACCATATGATTATAGTGGAGGGCTCCGGAAATTTCGACCACCTGGGGTTCTTTAACGTGCACCCAAATCTGAGCACACGGGCCTACAACATTTCCGCCTCCATCGGAAATGCAGCCGCCGCAGCCGGGATTTGAACCCGCGCCCTGCGGGTCAGCAACCGAGTACCTTAGCCACTAGACCACCGCGGCGGGGCAGCTGAAAACGCTGCAGGCCCGTACATGTGCTCAGATTTGGGTTCAGTTTGAACAACCCCAGGTGGTCGAAATTTCCGGAGCCCTTTACTATGGCTTCTCTCATAACCATATGGTAGTTTCGTGACGTTACACCACACATATCAATCGAGTTGAGATCTGGAACTTTCACAACATATTTAACTACAACGCACATTTTTTTTCGGTGCATAGCGTTTTCGTTCCATAGGGCACATTAATCGCAAACGGTTCTCACAAACACACTTAAGCGCGCGTTACGTATCTCGGTGTTCTTGCAGCGTCAGATGCGTGAACACGCTTGGCCACCGGTCAATTTTGAATACAATGCCCACAGAGGCAGCCGCTTGCCACTGAGATATATCTGACGCATACCATCGTCAGAGCAAGTAGTTTTGAGATTCCGACCTCGCGACCCGTCGCAGAATTCAGCTGCGCATGAGTTGTTGCAATATTTGTGGACAGAAAATAACAGATGCATGAGATGCTAGAACTGAAATGTGCCGATTTTTATGCGTTGCTGTCAAAAGGACTGATTGTGCGAACGCCTTCCCGCTTGCTCTTCATTTCTTTCTTACCTTTCTGCGCCACCCTCCACCATCCCCGAACGTAAACCGTTAGCTAACCAGACTTCTGTTCGCCTTGACGTTCCTGCCTTCTCCATCTTCCATCTTTTCTTTTTCTCGTCTTCACGGTAGGTGTAAAGTGAACGATGACTTTACATTTCCTACCTGTTCATGGCATAAACGTCATACGTCATCATGAGTGTCGACGGCATTTATTCTTAGGGGGTACAAGCCCCGCCGTGGTGGTCTAGTGGCTAAGGTACTCGGCTGCTGACCCGCAGGTCGCGGGTTTGAATACCGGCTACGGCGGCTGCATTTCCGATGGAGGCGGAAATGTTGTAGGCCCGTGTGCTCAGATTTGGGTGCACGTTAAAGAACCCCAGGTGGTCGAAATTTCCGGAGCCCTCCACTACGGCGTCTCTCATAATCATATGATGGTTTTGGGACGTTAAACCCCACACATCTCTCAATCAATTAGGGGGTGCAACAGCCGAGTTACATGGCGGGGCAGGGAGAGGACGCTGATGTAGCTTGGGTGGGGCTGGTTCAGGTTTGTCTAAAGAGGGGCAAGTGCCCCTATTGCACCCCCCTGTAGCCTCCCCACACCTTTAGAATATTCTGCAGTCACCCGTTATCTACGCCACCTACTTGGGTCACAATGTTAACGCTAAAGAGTATACATATAACTAGTCACATTGCTGCAGTGCTATCTGCCACATATTCGCTGAAGAATATCCCGAACTTAGCTCTTTCGTATGTAATGCCAGAAAAACACCGATTCAAGTTCCAATTTTAAGTATTGCCGAAACTCTGCCGCATTTTATTACATTAACAGCACAACGCCATAATGATAGTTTTAGCGAACATTGTCCTTCAATGATCTGAACAAATATGCGACTCTATACGCAGTAGTATATATTATTTCCCACCTATATGAGTCAACTCAATGAAACCTAAATTTTCAGCCTCGGCATTTCTGACACTCTCACAATTCCATGAAATACTAGAAACACAACAGTAGAAATAGAACTGTGAATATTATAGGTATCACTGCACAAAGGGTAAGTTATGGGGTAGACGGTAGCTTCGCCCACAGTGGCCCAGGGTTTAAATTATGCTTTCCAAAGATTCTTTCCTTATTTTAATGTTTATGCATATACATACATAAGTACTGCATTGGCATGAACCGCGAGCGCACGCACGTGTTAGCAGGGCACCGATGACTGTGTGATTTTTCCGTCTGAAGGACTTTGTAATGCTTATCACGAACCTAATAAGGACTATTCATCTGCTGTCAAAAGTGCTAAAGCTAGTTTACTCTGGACACCATAGTTGACTATAACACGTTCGTCTCATTTCTATAGTAGTTCATCACATCTACAGATGAATATTCTAGGGTTTCTTACACTTGGCGCCAAAGGTGTTCTTCGCAAGCTGCGTCGAACGCTGTCTTCAGACTTAAGGTCAAACGCCTTAATAAAAATCTGACTATTATACCCAGTATGCCATGATTTTTTGGGATAATTAAGATCGACTATATATGTGTGCACTGCATTTACTTTCGCTCCGTTTAACATTGAACGTAGCTTACGCATGATCGCTTACACACTTCTACACCAAGTGAAAAAGATTGATTGATTTATATGTACGGTTTAACATCCCAAAACCACCATATGATTATGAGAGACGCCATAGTGGAGGGTTCCAGAAATTTCGACCACCTAGGGTTCTTTAATGTGCACCCAAATCTGAGCACACGGGCCTACAGCCTTTTCGTCTTTTTTAGGACAACTTCCTTACTGCGTCTAATGTGACAACCCGGATGCTTCTGTGGAGTGATTGACCATAATGTCCACAATATTACTAATGACTAACGTATAGTAAATTAAGCAATTTAGACAAACAGTTTTGGGTGGGTGATCCAGAAAGCCCGGGAAGCTATCGAGAGACAGGATTTTGGTTTACTGCCCCCTACAAAGTTTACATACAGGCCATCAATTTGGGGTGTTCAACAACATTGTCTCACTCTCTTTAACATGGGTTCTTTATATATGAAGAAAAAGCTTAATTGAGTGTCCTGGTCTACGAAACAGAGACGTGACTGAAAGCTTTACAAGAGCTCCTTATAGAGAGTCAAGCCGTAAAATTTGGCGCGCAAATTATTTCATTTCAGTCAGTATTATACGTTTGATTCAAGGAATATACTTGCCAAAGGACAATTATATGTTTCAAAAACATGGTGCCGTTATCCAACTTGTTAATATTAATGCACAGTCGTGCCCAATATTAGTTGCAACACGTTTTTCGGGCTGAAAGGGGGGCGAACACTGTAAAGAGGCGCCGACATAGCAAACATCAATGAAGTACACACTGTCTACATTACTAGTATTCCTTAAGCCAAGTAAAGTCTGCCAGTCTCACCGGTAAGCCGTAGGGCTCAACCACGGCAGGACACCGCATTGGTGTAATATTGTCACCGTTATTAGCCGTAAACACAAAAGGACAAAGAAGCCAGCATCACGAGTGGCAGTCTCTGGCGTTTTTTCGAGGAAGACGACGTTACGCGTCTGCTCTTGCGCTTTGTTTTTGTATGTGACTAGAGCCTTGCTGTTAACGTCGAAAGGAAGCCTTGTGTCCTGTTCTTTGCACGTTTCGACACTGGTGGAGGTGCTGGGCTTCTACGACTGATGCTCGGGACTCCTCCGCGGTCCGGCACTTCAAGTCCGACACCGGAACCCGTTCCTTCAGTGGATACCCCTGTCCACCGCTACAGTCGCCGACAGCGAGGCCTTAGTCCTGAGGTGATTCCCCTGAAACTTTCTCAGGAAAGCACTCCGCCTGGAGAAATGGCAACTGCAGGTGCTTCCCAGCTGACGTTTGAGCAGCCTCAGATCCGGAGACATTCCATGGTGAGGCATATGAAGACGTCGAGGGCTGGTTAGCCCAGTATGAGCGAGTCGCTAAGGCAAACCGCTGGACCACCGAGCTAAAGCTTTCACGCACCTACTTTGCTTTAGCAGACAGCGCTCGTACGTGATGAGAACCACGAGGCAACGCTGTCTTCATGGGATGAATTTTAGCAGCATTTATCCGCACCTTCGCAAACAACGACCACCGTGACTTTGCTCAGCAACTCATCGAGTCTCGGCTCCAAAAACAGAATGAGAGTGTCGCCATGTTTGCGGAGGACATGACGCGCCTATTTGGACGGGCTGACCCTAATATGCCTGAAGCCAAGAAACTCCCTCATTTGATGCGAGGCGTCAAAGAACAGCCTTTTGCCGGCCTTCTCCACAATCCACCGACGACCTTTGCGGAATTCGTCAAAGAGGCTACAGCTATCGAGCGCGCACTGCAGCAACGGTGTCGCTATTACGACCGACCAAAAGGTGCCTCAATCAGCGTCTCTGGTCTGACGGCCGGCAGTGACGGTTTTCTGCGTGAGCTTATTCGCGAGGTTGTTCGTGAGGAGATCTGCAGCTTCCTTGTGACTCCACAAGAACGGGCGATGGCTTCAGTTGGAGACGTTGTGCAGCAGGAAATCAGGCAAGCATTTTCGCAGCCCGAATCACTACCAGCCCAGCGATCTATTAACGATGCGGCAGCCACCCGTCGTCCATCGCCAGTGCCGCACAACTCGTCTGCACTGGCTCATTTTTACAACGCGCCGACGGCACCAGTCTACAACCCACCGCCGCCGCCGCCACCACCAACGACGACGACTCCGCAATATAACGCACCTACTGAAACTCCGTTTTAGCCGCCTTTCTACCCTCCACCGACACCTGCAACTTGGTCGCCGAGGGTGCCTACCAGTCGACCATTCGTTCACAAGACGGATCTGTGGCGCACCGTCGACCGTCGTCCACAGTGTTTCAATTGCGGAGAAGCTGGACATGTTTACCGCACCAGTCCATATCGTGAACAAAGATACCCGACTTACGCAGCGAGTTTTTCACGGCCTCATTTCGACACCCGACGTGACAGCGCGCACCCGCAAGGACAGCTATCCGCTCTGTATTGTAGATCCCGTTCTCCGTCACCCTCGCCGAGCTCTTCGCCGAACCGTTGTAGTTACGTCGACGCTGTCCGGGGTAGGTCCCCAAGCCCTCATCAGGGAAACTAACAGCTGCGACCTTTGGAGGGAAGGTTGCCACTCGTCGAGATGCTGCAATACCTCCAGTACCAGTACGATACGACGATACGACGAACGATGCAACGCCGCCGACCCCGCAGGAAATCGTAAGCACCGACCTAGCTGTTTACATAGACGGACGCCCTGTGACAGCGCTAATAGACACTGGCGCATATTTCTCTATCATAAACAGAAAGCTTGCCGATTGGCTTAAAAAAAGTTAAAAAGTCATGGACGGGGCCTAACATAAGAACAGCGGGGGGCCAACTGATGACGTCGACTGAAAAGTGCACTGCCAGAATTAGTATCGGTGATTCAGCTTTCGTTGCCACGTTCGTGATTTTGTCCGAGTGCTACAAAGACCTTATCTTGGGGATGGACTTCCTTTGTGAATACGGCGCCGTCATAGACATTCCAGACAGGTCCGTTACACTTTTGATGGCTCCGGATCAAGTTTCAGATATGAGATGTAACGACCAGCGGCGTAAACATCTGCGCGTCTTCGAAGATCATGTGACCCTTCCACCTCGTTCAAGTGCTCTCGTAGCTATAACATGCTACCACCCAGGCAACTTCGACCACATCGCTGAACAAATTCCAGCATTGCTATTCAGCCATGGCCTATCTGTTGCAAGAGCCGTCGTAAGCCTCAATTGCGGACACACGCACGTTCTGGTTACGAACTTCAGTACTGAGTATCTTGCAAGAGGTATGGAAGTCGCGTACGTCGAGGAGCTCATTGAGGTTGTAGGCTGGTTGACTGTGGAGAAAGCCGATGTCACCGGGTCAGCCCCTCTATCCGTCGACGTTGGCCCAAGTTTACTGCCCCCGCAGAAGCAAAGCCTTCTGAAGCTTATTAATGAGTTTCAGGACTGTTTTTCTTCGACGTCCTGAGTTCGCCAAACGCCGTTGACGAAACATCGCATAATTACGGATGAAACGGCCAGACCCATACGACAGAACCCATACCGAGTAGCTCCGCGGGAACGTGAGGCCATAGAAAGTCAGGTGCGAAAGATGCTTCAGGATGACGTTAATCAGCCGTCAAAAAGTCCTTGGGCATCACCGGTAGTATTAGTGAAGTAAAAAGATGGCACCTTACGTTTCTGCGTTGATTGCCGCAAGCTCACTGAGGATACGAAAAAAGACGTCTACCCGCTGCCTCGTATAGACGATTCTCTCGATCGACTACGCCATGCCCGTTATTTCTCTTCGATAGATTTAGGGAGCGAATATTGGCAAATAGAAGTTGACGAAAGAGATCAAGAAAAAACAGCATTCGTGACACCCGATGGTCTTTATGAGTTTAAAGTTCTCCCGTTCGGCTTGTACACAGCACCGGCAACGTTTCAGCGGCTCATGGACACAGTCCTGTCAGGTCTAAAGTGGCAAACGTGCCTGGTATATTTGGACGATGTAATTGTATTTTCAGCGACATCTGACGAGCACTTGAAGCGAGTACACACGATATTTCAAGCGATACGATCGGCCGGACTATCACTCAAGCCAGAAAAATGTCACTTTGGCTTCGAAGAGCTCCTTTTCGTGGAACACCTTGTGAGCAGTGAAGGTGTACGGCCTGACCCAGACAAAATAGCCGCTGTTTCAAGTTTTCCTACGCCATCAGACAAGAAGGCAGTGCGGCTATTTTTAGGCCTGTGCGCCTATTACCGGCGCTTCATTGAGAATTTTTCGCGTATTGCATCACCTTTAACACAACTCACCCGAGAAGACGTCACGTTTGTGTGGGGTGAAGAGCAGCAGGAAGGGTTCAACGAGCTGCGACAACGTCTTCAAAGCCCGCCAGTTCTCGGTCACTTCGACGATGACGCTCCGACAGCGGTTCACACCGACGCCAGCAATGTCGGCTTAGGCGCTGTGCTCGTTGAGTGGCAAGATGGCACCGAACGAGTAATTGCTTATGCAAGTCGGACTCTCCCCCGTACAGAGGAGAATTATTCTACCACTGAAAAAAAGTGTCTTGCGGTGGTGTGGGCAGTCATGAAGTTTCGTACATAATTGTATGGCCGCCCGTTTAAAGTCATCAGCGATCACCACTCGCTTTGTTGGTTGACGAACATAAAGGACCCATCAGGACGATTGGCGCGCTGGAGCCTCAAGCTTCAAGAATTCGCAACAGAATCGAAAGTTGGGCTAGTCGTGCGCTTGAACTGACAGTTATACCATTCAAGAATTCAATATGACTATATAGCTTATAAATGCGGAAAGCGACATACAGACGCCGATTGCCTTTCTCGCGCCCCATAGAAGACGCAAATGCTGAGGTGATGACGATGCGGCGTTTGTCGGTGTAGTCAACACGTCTACAATCGCAAAGCAGCAACGCGACGATCCCGAGTTGTAACCCCTTATTGATTTCTTAGAGGGACGCATATCTGCTATGCCAAAGGGGTAGCATCGTTTTGTTTGCGCAACGAGGTCCGTTATAAAGTGAACTTTTCTCCGAGCGGCAACACCTACTTACTTGTCGTCCCAACACCACTCAGGAAAGAAGTACTAGAGGCGTGCCATGACGAACCAACATCCGGTCATTTAGGCCACACACGAACGCTATGCCGAGTGATACAGAAGCATTACTGGCTGAAACTGACGGCAACCGTTCAACAGTACGTTCGGACTTGTCTTGAGTGCCAACGTAGGAAAGTGCCAGCCATCAAACCAGCAGGGCTCCTCCATCTAATCGATTCCATTCGCTCAAGTCGGAATGGATCTTCTAGGACCATTTCCAACTTCGGTTGCTGGTAGCAAATGGATGATTGTAGCCACAGACTATCTTACTCGCTACGCCGAAACCAAGGCTTTGGAGCGGGGCACAGCAAGTGAAGCAGCCCAGTTTTTCATTCAAAATATAGTCCTGAGGCGTGGCGCTCCATCTGTAATAATAACTGACAGAGGAAAAGCGTTCACAGCTGAGCTATTACGCACAGTTTTAAATCTAAGTGGAACATCTCACCGGCGCACAACGGCATACCATCCACAAACAAATGGTCTGACGGAACGGCTGAACAAAACACTTGCAGATATGCTTTGCATGTACGTCGATGTGGAACATAAAAGCTGGGACGAGATACTGCCTTACGTCACTTTCGCTTACAATACGGCACAGCAAGAGACAACACACATGACACCATTCCGTCTTCTCTATGGCCGTGAGGTCACGACCATGCTCGACGCTATGTTGCCGCATGAAAGTGATGGCGTTGACACAAGTGCAGACTACATAACTCAGCTTGCTGAAGGAGCCCACCAACTTGCCCGCGTACGTATTCGTCGCCACCAGGAGTATGACACAAGGCGCTATAATCTTCGTCAACGACCTCTCTCCTATTAACCAGGACAGAAAGTTTGAATCTGGACTCCAGTTCGCCGTCGTGGCCTCTCGGAGAAACTCTTGAGACGATACTTCGGGCCGTATAAAGTCCTCCGTCATCTCAGTGATGTTAACTATGAGGTGATTCCCGACAGTCCATATTGTTCAAGACGTCAAAGACATGCACCAGAAGTTGTGCACGTGGTTCGGATGAAACCTTATTTGTCCGAATGAACCCGTGGTCTGCCAGTAACTACAAACCCTTCTGCCATGATGATGAAGCATCGGGACGATGCCTTCTTGAGAGGGAGGCTAATGTCACGGTTATTAGCCGTAAACACATAAGGACGAAGAAGCCAGCATCACGAGCGGCAGTTTCTGGCGTTTTTTCGAGGAAGACGACGTTGCGCGTCTGCTCTTGCGCTTTGTTTTTGTATTTGAATAGAGCCTTGCTGTTAACGTCGAAAGGAAGCCTTGTGTCGTGTTCTTTGCACGTTGCGACAACATATTCCCATGCATACGCTTACTATGGGTAGCTTATCCTTATTCTATTTGTGTTTTCTTCTCCGTGTTTTTCCTTCATGTTCGTGTAGACTCAGCATGCTGTCGGATATGAGCACGCACCTATGTAGGCAGCTATGGGGAAATAGGCAGTTTGAAAATGTTCATTATAACATTAGAATAACCGGTTTAGGTCTGTAGCATACCTTTAGTATGTTCGATATTACTAAATAAAAATTTCTTTAAAGAAAAAAATTTAAGCGAGTGAGTTTGATCTACGCCTTTTTGTCGTTACCCGCGAAATGCACCAATTCGAGAAGCTCTCTCTCACTCTCTCTCTCACACACACACACACACACACACACACACACACACACACACACACACACACACACACACACACACACACACACACGCACGCACGCACGCACGCACACAAGTATTATTTCCGATAAGCTACTGCGCATCGATCACGAAATTTTGGCTTTGCAGGGCGCCCCCTTAAATAAAAGCCTATAGAAATAAAATAAAATTAAAATAGGTTTCGCCCAAGAACGTTTCTCGGGCAAAGTGGCTTTGCTGCACCTCAATCGCAATTAACATGAACGCCCGCGGGCCACCTGATCCCCGTCGTCTAACTACGGCCCGTTTATCTTTCCGCGGCAGGGCGCCACTTCTATCTCGGCTGGCTTTTCTTTTGTGCACGTCCTTAATCACGCTTCGTCGTTAGCGCTACGTGCAGGGGACTCTTGCGAGACGGTTCTCGCTGCCGTGACTTTTAGTCTTATGACAGCCTACCATCACGCGTCCTATAGGACGAAAAGGTCGTGAGCGGATTCATTATTTCGGCCAAATGCGTACAGCGCCGGACCAGCTGCTTTGCGAAAGCGCTCGCGTGGCTCTGTTTCTGGGACGCTAACAAGCGCCTGCAAAAGCGAAAGCTCGGCTCGTGGTCGCTTTTGCCATTTCCCGTTCAAGAATGAAGGCCCGGGACACGTCTTGCTTCTAAAGGAAGACTCGCGTCCGCATAACCCGCCCCTATTTCGGCATAAGTTGAGAGCGTTGTCCTATAAGCCCTCTGAGACGCATAATTAATCTGGAACTGCCTGAGGCGATTCAGGACGTACAACTGACAGAGGCTAAAGGTCGACTTGAACCCACAGAAAAAAAAGAGTGAATGTCCCTTCGAAAATGCTGCGCTTTGGCAGTTACAACTATTAACGTTAAACGGAAAGATCTATATATCATAACGGAACGATATATTGTAAGATTGAACGAAAAGGTCTATTATACGAGCTGTAAAGGCGCTCTGGCATCTCTTCATCGTTTTATTGTTCTCAAGCAATCAATGGGCTAGCCTATCAAAATGTCAGCTCCCGAAACCCCATCGTCAGAACAAAGTGGCTCGACGATAATCATAGACAAGAACATTTTAAAGCATTCATTAACGCTCCTTAATAGAACACATACGCTGAGGTATCCTGTGCTTTCGATGAGTGAACGATGTTCAAGAGATTCGCTGGTACATTCCGGGTTCCGCAAACGTGCGCGCAGGCCGCCTACTCGACAACCGAGCCAGGTAGGTCGCGGATTCGATCGCAGCTGTGGCGGTCGCATTTCGATGGAGGCGAAGTGGTAGAGGCTGGTGTACTCTGTGATGTGAGTGCACGCTAAAGAACGCCAGATGGTCAAAATTTCTGGAGCCCTGTAGTACGGCGTCTCTCAATCTGATATTGGTTTTGGGACGTACAACCCCAGACATTATTCACAACCGAGGAAGGCGACAGGCGTTCAAATACGTAAAGCTGAGCTGAGGAAGCTCGACAAATAAGTGCGCGTTTAGAACGTAAAACGCATGCTTAGGCTTGAGGGTGACCCTATTCAAGTGCCACGTTTTGGCCATATGATGCACACTTTTCATATCGTCATATATGCTTTTAATAGATCGTCTATTCCCGCATGCAGAAGAGGAGTGCAGTAACGAGCTGAGCACTGTTTTCCAAAGTTATTGAGGAATTCCTGCTCTACAATACTTTCACGAGTCATAATGCCATAAGGCAACGCGTATGCAAGTATGCCATGCAAGTAAATAAATAAGAAGGTCATGCTTGTTAAAGTTTCAGTACTGTTGTTCTCACACACGAACTCTTCGCCGAGGCGGGTATACTTCGCTGAAGCTAAACAAGACCACTCATTATTTAAAAGTTAAACCATGAGCACGTGGGACGTTGCTTATATTAGAAAGTTGTACGTGACAATTTATGGCATACTCATTTTATAGAAACCTAGGAAGTTGCATGTAATTCGAGACATTCATAATCGAATTCTAAAGATGATATTGAAACAGATCGCACCCGGCGTGCACGAAACGTGGTATCTCCGGTACGTCAGACAATAACTACCCGTGACAAGCAAGTGACGAAACGTGATTTAAGGGTGCGCCGAAGCATAATCTTGTCAGGCAAATTGGCAATCATTCTGAATTACACAAGTAAACAGTTTTTTTAGGTGAAACGTGTGGTGCTTATCTGTTTTGTTCTTAATCTATAAACGAGCCCGAAAGGCTATTTAACCTGTCTGCAAAAAAGAAGCGCTGCAGCCACCATCCCTCAATTTTCGTGCTAGACAAATAAAGAAGAGGAAGATGTTGCGGTTTTCATATTTCAAGCCAATGAATTTTTTAGGATGTCATGGTACGTATATATACATAGTAATAAAACATCTATTTGTCGGGCTCTCAGTGGTACTACGTTTCACTACAAATATAACTTATCTGTGGCTCATAGCACATGTACAAGCGAATAAATGGCGTCAAGAATTGCAGTTACTCTTTCAATGGTTCCCATTGACTGCGGCACGTGCAATATCCCGTCAAACATGGTTTAGTACCTTCCCCAGCGTGGCCAGCCGTGGTGATACACAGCACACCGAAGAGGAGAGGGCTCATACAAGGTAAAATGAGTTTTAACTTATCTTTAAGGTCATGCCTTGTGCGTCTTTTGCTTTACCACCACTGGGAATATTACGTGCAAATTACGTGTGCAAGAAGTTACGCCGCAAACAAGGGGCGATTTTCGCGAATCAGTGGCATGTTGCACGAACGTCAGTGGCCGAGCTGTCGCCACTGTTGCGGAAGCTGCTCAGCACCACCGCATTCTTTTCTATCCCGTCTGCAGCCAGCCATCGACAGCGCGCCTACTCGCGGCGCCAGCGCCTCCTCCTGCGTGTTCGGGGAACAACGTGTTGTCGGGGCCGGCTCCGGGGATTAGCACCGGCGGCATGCTACGTCTGCTCGCTCGGGGGCCCCCTTTTCCTCTTTCTTGTAGAAGAACGCGGGGGTGCCTCCTTCTCTCCCTCGTCGAGGGGAACTCTCGTCACTCGCACGGAGTAAAAATAAACAGTCTTGCCCTGCAACTCCAAACCAGCTTCACGTCTCCTTTCTCGCTGCCTCCGGCAGCCGACATTCCCGGCCGCTACAAAATTGGTGACCCGAATGCTTCAACGAACACGCTGCGATGAGCTCCGACGACAATTCTGCTGCCTCCACGCCTGCGGTAATCGCCACAGAACTGAAGCTACCAAATTTTTGGCCGAAAAATTCAAGAGTTTGGTTCAGCCAAGTGGAGGCCCGTTTTCAGCTTCGGCACATCACCTCGCAGTCGACAAAATACCTTCACGTCGTAGCAGCCCTGCCCCCCGAAATCGCCGACGCTATCGACGACATTTTGGTTTCACCCCCCGCGCAAGAAGAATATGACACCCTCAAAAAGACGGTGCTGGACCGCCTCGAGGCGCCTGAAGAAAGCAGACTGCAGCAGCTCTTGTGTCGCGAAGAGCTGGGCGACCAACGACCTTCCCAACTGCTGCACCGTATGCGGCAACTACTCGGTGTGCACGCGCGTCAGGACGGCCAGCTCCCACTTCTTCGTGAACTTTTCCTGCAAAGGCTCCCCCAGTTGGTGCGCGTGGTTCTCGTGGGTTCAAATGAGACGTCCCTTGATCGACTAGCGCAACTTGCCGATCGCATCACGGAATACTCAACTCCAACCTTTGCGTCCATAGCTGCTGCAAGAACACATGAGCAACCAGATCGACTGTCGCGTCTTGAGGAGAAACTGCAACACCTTACCGAGACCATGCAGAAACTTGTGCTATCTGGCGCTCCCCAACAGGACGAGCAACGACGCAACCGATCCCCTTCAAGACACCCAAGCTCTTCCCAGAGAAGCCATGCACGAGATACACAGGACGGAGTTTGCTAGTACCACCGTCGTTTCGGCACGGGTGCTAGCCGCTGCACTCAACCTTGCTTGTTTCCGGGAAACGCTCCGGCCAGTCGTTAACGGCGGCTTACGACATCGGCCCTCCACCCAGCCGCCTGTTTTTCGTAGTCGACCGCGTAAGCAACTCGCGCCTGCTAGTCGACACGGGAGCCGAAATCTCTATTGTCCCGGCAACCCCCGAGGATCGCCGACGTAGCAAGAACACATCGTCGCTGCAGGCAGTGAACATCACTGCCATCGCTACGTACGGCTTCCGCTCGCTGACAATAGACGTCGGACTCAGGCGCCTGTTTCGCTGGGTCTTCGTGGTGGCGGATGTTAATTTCGCCATACTCGGAGCAGATTTCCTCAGCCACTTCAACCTGGATGTGAGCGTACGTGACCGTTGCCTCAAGGATAACAACACATCCCTCAAAGTACGTGGTTTGGAGTCATACATCTGCTCATCTGGCATCTGCGCCTTCCAGCCAGTATCAGCCTACCACCACGTCCTGGCCGAATTCCCCTCGCTCACCAAGCCCCGCAACACGGAACAGCCGGTGAAACATAACGTGACTTACCACATCGTCACCTCCGGGCCGCTAGTCACCGCCCGGCCACGACGGCTGTCCAGCAAAAGGCTTCAAGCTGCACGCAGGGAGTTCGAGCATATGCTGCAGCTGGGAATTGTTCGCCCTTCGTCTAGCAACCGCTACACATGGTGCCTAAGGACGACGATTGGTGCCCGTGTGGTGATTACAGAGCCTTGAACGCATCGACAACGCCGGACCAGTATCCTCTGCCACACATTCACGATTTCAGCGCGCGGCTGGCAGGTACGAAAATATACAGCAAGATCGACCTCGTAGTGGCATACCACCAAATCCCCGTCGAACCGCAGGACATACCAAAAACAGCCATAACAACTCCGTTCGGCCTGTTTGAGTTTGTCCGCATGCCCTACGGCTTAAAAAATGCCGCACAGACCTTTCAAATGTTCATGGATGAGGTCACCCGGGGTCTTCCTTTCATCTTTGTCTACCTGGATGACATTTTGGTGGCCAGCAGAACGCCTGCGGAGCACGAAGAGCACCTCCGCCAGCTGTTTCAGCGTCTGGATGAGCACGGTCTGGTGTTGAAACCTCAAAAGTGCGTGTTTGGAGTAGAGGCACTCAACTTCCTCGGACACCACATCACTGCTGAAGGCATTATGCCATTGGAATCGAGGGTGGAATCCGTCAAGAAGTTTCCAGCTCCAACATCTTTTCGCAAGCTGAGGGAGTTCCTCGGGCTCTTAAACTTCCACCGGCGGTTCATTCAGTCTTGTGCTCGAGTGCTCCAGCCATTGACCGACCTGCTGCGCCGAGACGACCAAAAGACACCAGAATTTTGTTGGTCTGACGGCTACCCTCCTCATTCATCCACGGCCTGAAGCTCCTACACGCCTTATGGTGGACGCTTCCTCCACATCGGTCGGAGCAGTGCTGCAGCAACAGGAGAGCGCCCAGTGGAAGCCACTGGGATTCTTTTCGAAACGTCTGAAGCCTGCAGAAGCACGGTACAGCACTTTTGAAAGGGAGATGCTCGCAATCTATTGTTCCATTAAGCATTTCCGCTACTTCCTCGAAGGCCGTGAGTTCTACATCTTGACAGACCACAAGCCCCTCACCTACGTATTCAACAACAACAGTTCCTCCTACTCAGAACGAGAGATCCGTCAGCTCTCATTCATCTCCGAGTTTTCTCCAGACATCCGCCACGTTCCCGGGGTCGAAAACGAAGCAGCTGACGCCTTGTCTCGCATCAACGCTTCTGGCACAGAAGTCCTGGATTTCGAAGCTATGGCCGCAGCTCAGCGGGACGACCCCGAGTTGACAAGACTGAAGGGAGGATGATCTTCACTCGTGCTCTCGGAGGTTGCACTTTCCTACGTCCAGAGCACGATAACCTGCGATACCTCCCAGGCAGCACCACGACCTTTCGTCCCACTGAATTTTCGCCGAGTGGTATTCAACACTTTCCACTTCATCAGCCACCCAGGTGTCCGCGCCACCCAGCGGCTGATAACGCAACGCTTTGTTTGGCCCGGAGTCGACGCGGACGTGCGACGATGGGCTCGGACATGTGAAACGTGTCAGCAAGTGAAAGTGACTCGCCACAATCGGGCTGCACTACAGGAATTTCGGACTCCTGAGTCGCGGTCACCTCGACCTCGTGGGACTACTACCGCCCTGCCAAGGATTTAGGTACCTGCTCACATGCATCGACAGGTACAGCCGGTGGTCCGAAGCTATACCAATTTTGGACATATCAGCTGAGACCGTCGCGCAGGCGTTCATTCAAACATGGGTGTCCCGCTTTGGCTGCCCCGCCCGCATAACAACTGACCGGGGACGGCGATTCCAGAGCAACCTCTTTTCCGCACTTTCAACGCTCCTCGGCACGAAGCTGCAGCATACAACCGCCTACCACCCCGCCAGCAACGGAATGGTTGAGCGCTTCCACCGGCAACTCAAAGCCGCACTGGCAGCGAAACTCAACCGCCAGCACTGGGTGGAGAAGCTCCCGCTCGTTCTTCTTGGCCTACGCTCAACGGCGAAGGAAGACCTCGGCTTCAGCGCAGCGGAAATGGTCTACGGCTCAACAGTGCGCCTCCCGGGAGAATTCTTCTCCGACCAGACACCTTCCGCCCCAACAGCCTCCGATCACATCGAGAAGCTGCGCGCATGGCTCGCGCAACTCAGGCCAACAGCACCTCGCATCGCCCGCAACAGGAAAGTTTTCACTTTTCCTGACATGGACTCTGCTACCGATGTGTTCGTGCGACACGACGCAACGAAGCCGCCCCTTACTCCGCCGTACGATGGCCCATTCAAAGTTTTAGGACGTACTAACAAAACCATCGCAATCGACGTGCGGGGGAAACGAGAAGTCGTCGCCGTTGACCGCGCCAAGCCTGCTCATATTGAGGTTTCCATTCAAGCAGCCTCTCACGTACGATTTCAGTGCTAACCATTGGACTGTGGCCTTTCACTATTCAGCCCGTAACTGCTGTCCTTCTTTAAAAGCTCCGCAATCTAGGTGGGGAGCCTTTGTAGCGGAAGCTACTCAGCACCACCGAATTCTTTTCTATCCCGTCTGCAGCCGGCCGTCGACAGCGCGCCTACTCGCGGCGCCAGCGCCTCCTCCTCCGTGTTCGGAGAACAACGTGTTGTCGGGGCCGGCTCCGGGGATTAGCACCGGCGGCATGCTACGTCTGCTCGCTCGGGGGCCCCCTTTTCCTCTTTCTTGTAGAAGAACGCGGGGGTGCCTCCTTTTCTCCCTCGTCGAGGGGAACTCTCGTCACTCGCACGGAGTGGAAATAAACAGTTTTGCCCTGCAACTCCAAACCAGCTTCACGGCTCCTTTCTCGCTGCCTCCGGCAGCCGACATTCCCGGCCGCTACACCACTATATCGATGGTCTGTACCCCCTTCCTCCACCCCACCCAGAAAGCTACGCAATCCGCTGAATACTTTCATTGTTTATTTGCATAAAGGAAAGCTCTTCGGGTCCTCATAAGAACTGCGAAAAAATAGCACTAATTCAAATCGTTTATTAAAATTACTTTCACGTGGACACCATCCGTCGGTCCCATTTGTTTAGTTCTCTATAAAGTAGGGTACTGTCGGAAGGCGACAAAGTATGATGCATGCGCTATATAGTTGCCTCGTCATCTTCAAGGTGGCGAGACACGCCAGGCTTTTTATTAGTATATAAACAAGTGGTCTCATTCAGTTAAAGAACAACAATATTTGCTTGACGAATGCACTTCAAAGGCAGGCGCAACATCCTATGCGGCCGGCAATATGGGCGCGGTGACATGCACTTCACGTTGCCGCGACCATATAGAGACCAAGTGAAAGGCAATGCAGGGCAGCCGTATAAATTGCATCACGCCGCGCGGCTCCTCTGCAGCTTTCAAGCCGACGATAACCTACGTTAGCGGCGTTCGGTCCGTACTGATGTCCTTTGTTCAAAAAGAAAAAAAAAAGTCTGATCAAGCTCTGTATGGGTGTTTGGGGGTTTTCCATCAAGTGCATCAATGTCTCTGCTAGCAAACCAGGCATCGCAGAGGAGCAAATCAAAGGTGGACAGGCCCGCCGGTTTTCTATATGTAGAGTAAGAGGATGCAGTTTCAAAGGGTCGAAACGCGCGTTTGGCACATTAAAAAAATAAACAATTGGGGGTTGACTTTTTTGCCTCTTTATAGCGTACATACGAACCGCAGTAATCGAATGCGACCGTTGCGTAACCCTGAGGAAAAAGCCTGATTGTAAAACATTCATGGTTTATTCCCGTTGGTGGCTGCAAATTCTGAAAGCGAAACAAGGGCAAGCACTGTCGTGTCATTTCCGCACAAGATGACAGTACGACGAAGCGTTGACTAAGTGAAAGCGCGTTATAGCATGACTGTGGTTTAATAATAACAGTAGTAAAAAAAAACAGACTTATGTGATCGATGCGTGTTGAGACTGCATTGCGACAGGCATGAGCACAATTGTTTTATACTTTCGTTCAACTTGTTTATTCTGAAAAGGGGTAAATTAAACTAGAAAAAAACTTGAAGCGCATGCGGCTTGTATTACCAAATCACGTGAGGTAGCTTACCAGCTATCCTCCAAAGAAAAGTTCATAATTATACAACATTCTACCGGTCACAACATAAAATCCAGGGGCCGAATCCGCAAAACTTCTCTTTCGTAAGCGCGTTCTCCGTTGATCAGTCAGCTTCACCAACGATGTGTCCCGCATCGCGGCTGGCTGAAATAGTCTATTATAAAAATCTTTAGCGGAAAAAAATATTTAGCTTATTCTGATGTGGGACATCTCACTATCGAAAGCACCTGACTAATGGGAAACCGCACTTACAAAAAAGTATTGGGGATTCGACCCCTGTGAGTGTAAGGTTTGAAAGAAAATTTCAGTAGATAATGACTAGACACCACACAACAATTAAGGACAGTATACGCGGAACCCAGTGTGCTATAGGCTTAGCATTGAGAGACAGGTAGACAGATGTGTAAGTTGGAGTTCAAGTGAGGGCAGCCGATATTCTAGCGGAGATAGAAAAATAAAAAGAAGCTACTAGTGGTATCAAACTTTGTGATACGCAGAGCCGCTATAGGTAACAATTCACATTTAATAAGTTAAGAATGGCTGACAAGAGGTATACGGAAAGCGAAATCGAGAGTGGCAATGAATGAATGTGTTGTTTGACAAAATTTGCAATGGTTTGGTGGCAAAAAAAAGAAAGAAGGATGCTCGTGAAGTTATATTTAAAAGACGTACGACACTGCACTAAAATATTCTGGGAGGACAAAAATGAGGTGAGGCTGAGATGCTGCGGAAAGGGATGAGAGGATGAGGTAAGAAGGATGAAAGCAGCCTTACACTGTGTCGCCAACCTTGTTACACGTTTCTCTAAATATTAGTGTGCCAGAATCGCTAAAGCCTTCAAAAAGATAGTCTTGAAGAAACAACAGCGATTCCTTAAGCTTGGCTTATCCATTTTCCCAAACGCGAACTATTAAGGGTTAAAAATACAGGCTCCAAAGAAACGCTGCGGTCACCACATGGCACTTACTTACAGGCCGCAATATGGCGCTTGCAGTGGTTGTGCGGCCAGCCCGCAGAAAGTCAAAATAGCATGCGGCGATCGTGGCCCGCGAGGCCCGCGAAGTGCTGGTGTCGAGGCTATGTGTAGTGTCCATGCATTTGAGTTTGCGGACCACAGAAAGTCCCTAGATTGCTCCCTGGGAAGAAAATAGTTATTCTAAAATTCATATGGTGCCCGCTAGGCCCGCAACGCCCACAGGTCCTGCAAACGTTATTTTAAAACTCTCTATTGCACGGAATCGCACGATAAGCAGAGAGAACGCCACTGCGCTGCGCACATTTGCAAGCTAAGTTTGTAAGAAACGCATAGGTGGGAATTAGTTGGAAAGTTTTGCAGACTGAGTGGGACTGTGTTTTTTTTTTCTTGGCATGGTGATACTGACTGTTAAAAAGAAGTGACGCGTTAATTGGGTCTCGCTTCAGCTCATCAGCGCCCCAATGACTCCATTTATATGCACGCTGGTTCGTCACCTCAGTAGAGAGTTTGAAAATAGCGTACGCAAAGTGCGCGGCCATTGCGGGAGGAGCGTTAGCGTTCGTCACTCAACGGCAGCCCGCAAGCGGTTAGCGCAGGACGTATGCGCTATGCAAAGCTTTGCGTTGCGCTCTTTTGGAACTGGTATGTCGACTATGCAATGAAGACACTTAACGAGTGCTACGACGCATGTGAGCGGCAGCGGCAAGTGGCACTCAGCGCCTGCCTGCACATTTAGGCTTTGCGTTGCGATCTGTATGACGAGGAACCACGCACAGCGCGATCGACATGGAACACTTCATCTTCCACTTAGTGCGATGACATTGGCATTCAAATAGTTACCCTAAACTCATTCTTCTTGTGATAGAGACTATGAATGTTAGCAGATAAAATAGGAATGCTTATTTTAAGCTAGTAGCCCCGTTTCCGTGCACGTGTTCCTATTGATTTTTGTGCTGCAGAAGGCGGCCAGGATGAAGGGCTCTAGGGGATGTATTACCACACGAATTCAATGCAAGTTTCGAGATACCGATGTCAACATTGGTGTCATGTATGTCATTGTCATCGAAGAATTTACCGCGAACATGTAGTTTTAAATGCGAAGCATTTGTAAGCAAACGTCTGTGACTTTGAGCGTATCTATCTATCTATCTATCTATCTATCTATCTATCTATCTATCTATCTATCTATCTATCTATCTATCTATCTATCTATCTATCTATCTATCTATCTATCTATCTATCTATCTATCTATCTGCTTACGTTTGTGTGCTCTCGTGGTCACCCCCTTAACTTGGCGTGGGCCAAAATAAGCATGGGAGGGTAAGATGGTTTGAAGAATTTGACGCGCTCGTTAAGACATCAATAATGTCGATATCCCGTCGCGTACGTCGTCAAACACTTTCCGCCAGACAGTGGAACATACCCACGAGCCGGTTTGTGCCACTGGTATGCGGGTATGTGCCACAGGTGATACTTAGTATCTAGCCAGGAACGACGAGAACACAAATGGGCAATTTTAGCGCGTAAACGTTAAGCAATA
Organism: Rhipicephalus microplus; assembly: GCF_043290135.1. Lineage (NCBI taxonomy): Eukaryota > Metazoa > Arthropoda > Arachnida > Ixodida > Ixodidae > Rhipicephalus > Rhipicephalus microplus. The sequence continues at coordinate 100,010,655 of NC_134710.1, forward strand.
CCCGACATCAGTTGCGTCGATCCAACGAAGGCATAGAATAAATGTCAGTGTTAAGAAAAACCTGAAATAGGCCGCGTTGATCCCCCAAGGAAGGCAACTATTAAATTTCAGGGTCCTAGCAGGTATCGAACCTCAGCATTCGGCGTGGCAGCCAAGCATTCTATACCACACAGCTATGCCAGGTCTCGGAACTACTTTTCAATAGACGCTAATCTTCGTGAAACGTCAATTGTGGTTGCAGCGCTGCCTACTCAATCTTATAAACATTACATATGTACTGTTTGATAGAGCCTTCACGTCGGCCTTCACGTCAATTGTGTAGTCCGTTGCCATGCGCTGAAGTTGATTTATGTAGCAGTGTCCAGGCCCAGCAACCTCGTGAGCGTGAGCGCTTCATATCAGCTTCTGGTGTTGCTAACATGCATGTTCCAGTTGGCATCGTTGCGCAAGCGCAAACAACTGGTTATATAAACATCTGAAGCCCTGCAACATATGTCTGTGCGTGCAACATTTGTACATATATTAAGCGTCTTTTCATGACGTGTCGATATAAAAAAATTGCAACACGGTCACCCTCCCTCCACATGCTTCGCATAACGTTGATTGCCAAATACGTGGGATTTGCCGAATTTTTTGTACCCAAGTATATATTTATTCAGATGTCGGGTTTAACGGCCCAAAACCACCATATGATTATGAGAGACGCCATATTTTGATCACCTGTGGGTGCCTTAACGAGCACCCAAATCAAAGCACACGGGCAACAGCATTTTCGCCTCCATCGAAATTGCAGCCACCGCAGCCGGGATTCGATCCCGCCACCTGCAGGTCAGAAACCAAGTACCTTAGCCACTAGACCACCGTGGAGGGGCCAAGTATATATGGCGCACGCAGGCTTTGGAATGATCTCTGTTTTTTTTTTTTTTTTGTGAAAACATAAACTACAGTGCGGAGGCCGCTGTATATGATCCGCGTGCACAACATTATTGTAAATAGAATGGTAAGGCGCAGAACTCACTTGTCTACGTATTATCGACATTTCCTCAACAAGAACGATAAGCTTCCTTACTAGACAAATGCCGCACTGCGAATAACGAAGATATCACGCACTCACTTCGGTCTGGCCAATTAAAATGAGGAACAGCGCATCGGTAGACAGAGGGAGAATGGGTTTCGCGGAACTATGAAAAATTTGTATATATTTGGTGCCCAGCTATTGTGGATCAGAAACGTTTCACTGCCGTTTTAGATTGGCGCGAGATTTGAACTTGAGCGCAGTTTGCGCAAGATGCACGTGATTGAACGCAGTAAGGCGCAGAGATGTTTGAGTGCGGCGAAAACTCGGAGGACGCTTGAGTTTCACCTTCAAGAGTAGAACGCGACAGAGCATTGGGGCATCGTGCACGTTTCCGTCAGCCATGCTGCATGGAAATAACCGTTTATGCAGATAAAATTGGCTGTTTGAAGCTATCCTAGCCTGTATACTGGATGTACAGCTGTTGAGTGCCCACGACGTCATAATTATTTTTTTCGCTAATTGACGAAGTACCTACTACTCGTCCGTAAGGTGCAACGTGCACTCTGCAGCTACGCGCTTTGTATTGTGTTGGCAGTTTAAAACCACCCGCTCGTTGCGCAGTTCACTACTTTTCACGCCTGGTGCTGCTCTGGGATTCTGCCAAACAATATTACTTCCTTTAAAGAAACCCATTCTACTACACGACTTTCATATAGCGTTTCTTTTTGGTAAACAGTTTCGAGCAGTGACCTGGCTCTGTGGTAGAACACCTACTTGCCACACAAACGCCCCAGTTTCAATTGTTACATTGAATCGAAAGCTGCATTTATTCATTTTATTTCATCGTCCTCAATTTTTCGGTCCCGAAAGAGGCCACAGGTTGTCGCTCACAACTACCGACATCTACGCCGACACTAGAATTTCTGTAAAAAACGCTAACCCTGGAACTATAAATGCTAGAGCTATAAATGGCGCCAATGACGCAGTTGAAAATTTGTGTCCACCACGCCGTCTTGAGAATACAGCAGCGTATATTTGCTTACTTCTTGACAGTATCAGTACGACAAGGCGGTCGATATACAGAATGGGTTATAACGAAGCGGCCATCCATCTTTTTACCTACAGTTGCCCTGTCATTGAGGCGCACGTAACGTACTCTCTCTCTCTCTCTCTCTCACACACACACACACACACACACACACACACACACACACAACACAGGAAACAGAACAGGAAATTGCACAGACCAACGCGCTCTTGGTCTGTGCACCAAGGCGCTCCTGGTCTGTGCACTTTCCTGTTCTGTTTCCTCTGTCTGTCTCTCTCTCTCTCTCTGTGTGTGTGTGTGTGTGTGTGTGTGTGTGTGTGCGTGCGTGTGTGTGCGTGTGTGTGTGCGTGTGCGTGCGTGCGTGTGTGTGTGTGTGTGTATGTGTGTATGTGTGTGTCCTTTTCGTGGTAGGCTATCCCCATATGAACGATGAACCCCGACCAACTAGCCCGGCACCGTGCCTTAGCAAATTTCATTTCGGTATAGCCAGCTATAGTTCCAGGGGCCAGCACACCAGCCACCGACACCAGGTAGATGGAAAACAGAATTTCAGATCTTAAGCCTTGAAACAGAGAAGAAATTTCAAAAAGGCAGTTTTATTCTTTTAAATATTTACCGCTGCTTGCCCTATATCGTGCAAGGCTAGGTCACAGCAGAGCTCGCAGGCCAGGTTCTGCTTCTCTTCTTAACTATCTGTGCAGAATACCTGCGTGGTCATTTAAAGCGTGTCAATTCATGATGATGTTAATTTTATATTTACGGCATGCGAGCAATCTCGAGCATACCAGCTCTGTTGTAAAAAAACAAAAAAGACGCGTGATTTAAACACGTGACAGTGCAGCCATAAGTATATTGATAAAGCGCTCTGCGCTATAATATCCTAACACCGAAGATTACAGCTTGGTTGTCTTTCTTCCCTGCCGTTGACCCGTACAAGATGCCTGGAAGGTGCACTGCATTAGGGATAAATGCAAGCACGCAACCCGTCTGTCTGTCTCTAAAGCTCTGTCAGCGCCAACGCAATGCCATGCCTTTGATATACCATGGCGGATGCATTGTGTTACTCAACAAACAATGTAGCATGCCCAAAACGTGGGTGCACTAGTGTTGCACGAAACCTAATCTAATCTCTCAGAACATGTAATAAAGTGTGCAAGAAATAAATGATTGCTTACACGGTCGCTTGATTTACAAAGAAAGATTGAAGCATTATAAAGAAAACTGGTAGTTGACTCATGGTGAGGGTACGCTGCAAGCCCGAATATTTTGAGGTTTGTGTACTTAATTTTATTATATTGACACCAAAAAAATTCGCAGATCCCACATGCAGTACGAAATCGATGATATGCGAAGCAAGAATGAGGAAGGTTGATATGTCACATTAAAATCAGCACAACGTTACGAGGCGGACGTTGATTATTGCATACATGTCGTCCATGTCATGATTATCATGTTTTGACGGGTCATTTACCTTCGTGGCCTGTGTGTGTCCAATGACACCTAGTTTGGTATATGTGAAGCTAGCGGAACGGCCACGAGCACATCATTAGCATTGTATGTAGCACGTTCTTACATGACAACGATTCATGATCATCATGTTTCCACCAATTTAGGTAACGACCTTCGTCGTCCGTTGACGCCACGTAATACCAAGTTTGTTATACGTTTAGCTAACGAAACGGCCATGAGCGCGATATGAGCGTAGCATGCAGTCATAACTTAGATGACATGCATGTCATGATTTCCACGTTAGGGTCTGTCATCTTCGCCATGCAGTCATGTCATACCATACCAGCTTTGCAATATGTAATGTGAACGAAACCACCACAAGAGCAGCAATACCATGAAATGTTAATTACGACATTCATCACATACATGCCATGATTTTCATTTATAACTAGTCAATTATGCTCACCATGCAGTCATGTTATATCACACCAGTCTTGGTATCGATACCATTATCGAAGTGACCAGGAGAGTTTAAAGTCTTAGGCTGCTAGACAGACAGACAGACAGACAGACAGACAGACAGACAGACAGACAGACAGACAGACAGACAGACAGACAGACAGATAGACAGACAGACAGACAGATAGATAGATAGATAGATAGATAGATAGATAGATAGATAGATAGATAGATAGATAGATAGATAGATAGATAGATAGATAGATAGATAGATAGCGAACTTCGGCAACTTCGAGCTTATCTTTCGAGGAAATGCTGCGCAATCAAAACCTCGAATGAGTTCTGATAACGTCGCCAATGAAAGCTTAGCCCGTTTTAAAGTGACCCAGCGACACAAATCAAGCGTGTAGCATTCATCGCATCTTCTCGAACTATGGAATATACCAATATCGTTGCACATGTGGCAACGCCAAAAACGAAGATGGTATAGTTTGATTTCTGTGTAAAAACCACGCTGTTTTCGGACTATGTTGACAAAACGGCAACTATTTTTATGATCGGAAGTGGCGCTTCACACTGCGGGAGATATGGCATTGTCCACGCATTTTGATTTGTTCTACGCGACAAATCGCACGTAGGTAATATTCATATGGTCCCAGATAGGTCACACTATTGTGCGCTATTGGGCGGGGCAATTGCCTGCAAATTATGCAATGCTAGATCCGTCGGCTACCTACAACATCCTCAACCTCAACCTTAAGATTTAAAAGCACTCGTTTACATTTCCCACCTACAAAAGATTTTTTATATTCATATATGAAAATGCAAAAACAATTGCGAAATGATGCTCTGAGCGCCGCACAACGATAGCAAGGTGAGTCATCCGGCAGAGGCGTAGCCAGAAATATTTTTCTGGGAGGGGTTCACACCGACCCGACAAGGAGGGGGGAGGCATCAGTTGCTCTGTGATGTGACTATTGGTGGTAGTTTGAGCAGATTGTGTACAGGTATAAAAAAGTCATGAGACTGCTCCTCCCCGCCTTCTACATGCGTATATGCTTGTGAACTGAGTAAGTAATTGTAAAGTAATAGTAAAATACCGTAAACGACTCGTACAGTGGTCGTTTGGAGCAACTGCCTTTCGTCGCACTATTCACTGAACTAATCTTCGAAAACGTGTCATTGCGATGACCTGCCCGATCGGAGAAGACCTCGTTCATGTCTGTTAAGCGTAGATGGCGTAATCCTCGTCGGGGCGAAGTGCGTTTCACAAGTCAAGGACGGCTCTGCTTAGAACGGTGAAATGAGAGTGTCTGCATGCCTATAAGAATGATTTTTATGTTCAGCTCTATATGTCAAGCAGCCCTGATGCAGTGGTAGTGTTTAGTCAGATTTTTTTTTAGTTTACTAGGCTCATCCACGTATGCTTGCGATACGCAATAAGTACGTGTTTTTGTAAATTCTGCTGCACATTGGCAACACAATTTTGCACGCGTTACTTTTCATGCCCACTTTTTCGCTACCAAGGTTGACATCACAGTTGCACTGTGACGTTTGATGCCAATGAACTACTCCAATGACTAAGAAAGAAGTAACAGTGCTTGAACAGAACGGAGACGAGAAAACACAAACACAGCGCTAACAACCATGTTTTATTGCGTTTACACGTCAATATATAAATCAATATACAATCCGTGAAAGCATCAAGGAACAGGTTATCGCTGAAACATGCCAAATTACATTTTCGAGAGGTACTTCAGTTAAATTTTTCGGAGCGTCAGTGAAGCCACGCTGACACAGCGGAGAGCGTTGTGTCAGCGTGTCCTGGATGCAAAAAGCCAAAAAACTTTCCCGTTAGCGTTATTGTGCGTAAGTGCGTAGAATCTAGCAATATTTTTAAAGATTGGTTCGCAATCACATTTTTTGCAATGGTCGGCAAGGTGGCTACTCACAGACACTTTTAGTGAGTAGGCATGTTCTCGTAACCTGTCATTTATGCATCGGCCTGTTTGGGCAATGTAACTTCTTCCGCGACTGAGGGGAATCAAATACACCACGTTCCCTCGGCATTTCACGAAAAGTAGCACGTGCGTAATTTTACAACAATTTTCTGCCTGATCATCTTTTTGCAGAGACTAGATAGCTTATGACGTGCGCTGAGGACGACTTTGACAGCAGGTTTTTGTGACACTTTCTTTAGACTGTGCGGCACTATCTGAGGATCACCACAGTGTTTTTCTGAGGATTTTTTTCCTTCTTTTGTTTTTAGTGATTTTAATACTGCCATATTTTTTCAACAACATTACAAAGGATGGTCAGAGAAAAACCTGCTTTCCAATGCTCGGTAGGAGCTTTGCTGCAAAAGTCTCTCGCGATCCTGATCATCGATGATCCGTGCCTAATCCGGAGCTCCAACCTCGTCTCCAAGTATCTTCATGAAGAGCGTCCACAGCAAGTAAGCGCCTGTTGCATTGACGTTAAGTACTTGTATCATTGACAATCGCAGAACGCCATGCTTGAGGAAGTGAACGAGTCCATAAAATGTTTTGGGTGCACCAAGTTGCAGAACGCATGCGGCACCTACACGGCGACGTTTTTAGAACTTTTACGATTTTGTCCTATGTCCACTTTCATTTGTCATCGCGACAGATTCTTCATACAACGTGAAGGTGTTTTCATAGGCTCATCTCTAGCACCGATCCTGAGCGACTTTTTACTTGCGTGATAGGACCGAAGCCTCATGGCTTGCATCCATACGAAGGGCGCCATAAAGGTGTTCTGATACGTGAACTACCATTTGGTATTGTATAAACATAACACAGGAGACTATCGACGTTGCGTGTTGAACATTTATGAAGCATTTAGTTCTCAGTTGAAGGAGTGAAACTTGACTAGTAAAATGTGCTTATAACAATACTTTGAAACTTCTGGACATGAAAATATATTTTAACAATGACCACGTGTTCTGGCGGTATGAACTCAAGGAGGTTATATTTGTATGAACCCCGTTCGTTGAAAGGCGTATACTCTCCTACACGTCTTGATTGGTATGTGGCGCTTAGCGTCCCAAAACCACCATATAATTATAAGAGACGCTGTAGTGTAGAGCTCCGGAAATTTCGACCACCTAGGGTTCTTTACCGTGCGCCCAAGTCTGAGCACACGGGCCTGCAGCATTTTCGCCCCCATCGAAAATGCAGCCGCCGCAGCCGAGATTCGATCCCACGACCTTCGGGTCATTAGCCGAGTACCTTAGCCACTAGGCGAACGTGGCGGGGCACCCCTACACGTCTTCTCATTCCAAGTTGGTAAAACGTCGCCTCACAAAATCTTGTCGGCAGCGCTGTCAGGATCTTGCCACCACAAAGTGCATGAAAGTTCTTAAAACCAACTGCAAAGGCTTCGGAACGCAAGTTTTCCTCTGACCTTCCTTTGTAATGTTGTTGAGAAATAATGGCAGTATTAAAATCACTGAAAAAACCAAAAGAAAGAAAAAAATGCTCAGAAAAGCATCGTGGTCATCCCCAGAAAGTGCCGCACAGTCTAAAGAAAGTGTAACAAAATCTGGTGTCAAAGTCGTCTTCAGCGCACGTCATAAACTATCTAGTCTCTGCAAGAAGACTAATGATGATTAGGCAGAAAATTGTTGTAAAATGAAGCACGTGCTACGTTTCGTGAAGTGCCGAGGGAACGTACTTTATTTGATTCCCCTCGCTTGCAGAAGATGTAACACTGGCCAAACAGGCCGATGCATAAATGAGAGGTTACGAGGACATGATTACTCGCTAAAAGGGTCTGTAAGTAGCCACCTTGCAGACCATTGCGAAAAATGTGATTGTTAACCAGTCTCTAAAAATTGCGAGATTCTACGCACTTACGCAGAACAGCGCCAACAGGAAAGTTTTTAGGCTTTTTTCATCTAGGAAAGCATAGAGCGTTGTGTCAGCGTGGCTTCACTATCGATGAAAAAAATTACTTCAATTATCTCTCGGAAATATGATTCGGAATGTTTCAGCGATAACCTGTTTCTTGATATATTCACTGACTGTATTTTTCTGTATTGACGTGTAAACGCAATAAAAAATGGTGTAACGGCGTAAATGTAGCGCTAAAAAAGACACGCGCAAGATAGTGTACACCACAAGCGCTTACTCACAACTGAAGCTTTCATGCTTGAATCGAAAATATATGTTCACGTGCAAACTTTCTTGTCTGTGTCTTGTTTTAGCTTAGTGCTATATATACATCTATGCCGTAATGGATCACTACCATATCGCTCACCTCTCCGTTTTGAAAACATGGTTGTTAGTCAGCGCCGTGTTTGTGTCTTCTCGTCTCCGTCCCGTTCCAGTGCTGTTACTTCTTTTTGTCAGCATGTACCGACCACTGTGGCAAGAAGCCCGATTCGAGACGCTAATAAAGTACTCCTATCGTAGAGATTTCCTCGTGCAATCTGTGAGGGCAAGGTAATCATTGTTGAGAAATGTTCATCATGGTCTCAATCGAAAAGAGACCTGAAATCAGGCTATACCTACTCACACGGAAACAGCTTGTTCCCTGCGTATATGCACTAGAAAACTTTATACCGCGCAGAAACGCGTACTGTTCCTGTTTTTTTTTTCGTAGCTTTCGTCGCTTTGCTCCCTGAAACGATAGCGTTGTGGCAAGGAGTCTTCCGTTGTTTGCAAGCGTGCGACCATCATTTCCCTTTACGTCAACAGAGTCAGAACCATGCCGAATATTTCACCACGTGGCATAGATATACCATGCCATATGCCATGTATACCTACTGTTCTAACTACTACGTATATTCATTCATGTTTGCAGCACTTACACACGCGCGAACAGGAGCAGCCTCGTACCACACAAAACCTCGAGGGTTCGGTTCACTATAGTGATAAAGGAATGAATTCCGGTGTTGTTCAGAGCATAGTGCACCATAATCAATTGCTCAGAACGCGTGAACTGGGACGAGAACTTCCAGCGCATGCAACACGATTTTACTGACGCTGCACTTTACCATTCTTGCCATTCTTGCTTGGCGCTTGTCTGTTTCAAGAATTCTGATGCCAGTCGCTGGAATTTCACTGCTGGCATCAAGTCTTTCGCGTTCATTGACGTTTGTGGCGTGGGATCACAACGCAACTGAAACTACCAGCCTTCCGTAGGAGCGCAATCACAAACGCGAGACGCTTCACGCGCAGAGTAACCCCCGTATTCTAGAACGTCCCTTCACTCAACGCTTCACCTTCACTTGAGAAAGCCAATGGGAGCGCCATCTATAAGAACGGCAAGTCACTGCATATCAAGGATAATCTGCTGTGATTATTCGGTAGCGCAGCGTCATTTTCAGCCGAGTAGTGGCGCACTGCTCAACTCTGTCAAGTGAAAGGTTGAAGTCGAGCCGAGGAGCGTTTGTGAATACGGGAGTAAGATAATTGGCAAGCGTGACCTTACCGGCATCTGAAAGAATTGATTGATTGATTGATATGTGGGGTTTAACGTCCCAAAACGACCATATCATTATGAGAGACGCTGTAGTGGAGGGCTCCGGGAATTTCGACCACCTGGGGTTCTTTAACATGCACCCAAATCTGAGCACCCGCGCTTGCAACATTTCCGCCTCCATCGGAAATGCAGCCGCCGCAGCCGGGATTTGATCCCGCGACCTGCGGGTAAGCAGCCGAGTACCTTAGCCACTAGACCACCACGGCGGGTCGGCATCTGGAAAGAAGCAGATGAAACGTGTATACCCGCGAATCTTTCCGCCATGGAAGAAACGAGAACTAGTGTTTAAGGCGGAACATTATACTCTTCCACATGTGCCGTCGCTAAAGATCTCGCTTCTCGCATTCAGTGTCACGGCCCAAACTTTGGTGAGCACGTTGCTTCCTAGCAATGCGAAGCCACCCCTATCAAATACGCTGCCTCACGTATTGGTGGGTATAGTTCATGTTCTGCGTCAATCAACGCCCTTCTATGAAACTCGATGGCCACGCCAAAACGTCGTAAGGTAACGCTCGATAATTGTTTTTCGAAAGGTGACGAGGCTTGAGCCAGTGCACACTATATAGAAAACTGGCGAAAAGGCTACAGTAGCCGAAGAAACGGTTCTCAGCTGCAGTTCTGCACTGCTTTAGTACAACTCGTGTGCCGAAAAAACTCCTGAAAACTGGTCGGAGCGTGATGCATGTACGGAAACCACGATTCCTGACAACGACATTGGTCTTTATGTGTTTAATAGGCCAAGACGCCAGGAGTTGCTGCACGACGAGACTAGACGACGTTTTCTAAGGATGACATGGAAAGCAGGCGCTAACTACAGCTTTCTCTCAGTAAGCGCA